>NC_134313.1:169570847-169726850 GCF_964195595.1 Calonectris borealis | reverse complement strand
GGGAGGGGGGTGCTGAGGACGGGGGATTTAAAAGCAGTGAAGCCATACCCACCCCATTTCCCCCATTTTCCCCCAAATCTGTTTTTCAAGCTCTTGCAGCAGGGATTAAAAAGAGATTTATTGGGGAGAGGGGGCTCAAGAAGGAGGAACCGGGTGGGTGTTGGTTTGGGAGGGGTTCTCTGGGAATCCCTGGACAGGTATTTCTACCTCTGCTGGGGTTTGTTCCATGGGGTCTGGCCCACTCCACTCGACTGAGGGGGGGCTGGGGGTGGGAGAGCCCCCGTCTCCAGGGGAGCCGAGCATCTGTGTGTGTTTAAGTATGGGGCGGACTGAGCAAATATGTACTCAGGGCTCTATAGTCTTTCTGAGAAGGAGGGGGGGAAAAAAAAATCCGCTGCAAAGTTTCAGGGGCCCCATCGCAGCTCCCTTGCTGTTTTTTTTCCTAGGGAGAGGGGAGAAGCAGGGGAAAGTCTCGTATATTAAAATGCCCCCACCTCCTGCTGCTACCAGGAGGATCCGATACGGTAAAGCAGGATCCGATACGGTTTAGGGGACAGCCACATCCAGGCTTTGGTCCCCCATCTGTATCCAGTCCTCCGTGTGAGGGTGCAGGAGTGGGGTGCCTCTGGGCTGGTATTTCTCCCCTGAATCATTTAATGATTAAAGGCAGATACTACTGATCTGCTGAAGCTGCACAAGAAGGAAATTGTTCCCTCCCTCCAGCCCCAGCTTGCCCAAGAAGCACAGCGGGGCTGCGTCTTGCTTTCGTGGCCACCAAGACTATGAAGGATTTTTTCCTGGATCCCTTTACCCACAAGCAAAATAATCTCACCCTCAGGACTCCCCAGATCCAAAGTCAGCCCCCCTGCCAGGTAGAGGAGTCAGGGCATGATTCATTTCTCCCTGCCTGTTCCCTTCTGGGAGGATGGGAAGTGCAAGGGCTAGAGCTATTCTTCGAAGGGATGAGCGTCAAATGCACCGCAGCCAAGTCTAAAGGTGGGTTTCCCCAAGTGGTGGCTGTAACCCTTCTCCCAAGCTACTCCATGCCAGACACAAGTGAGGCTGGACATGGTGCTGCCCCACAAGCCCATCCCTCTCGCAGCCATAAGAATTAATCTAAAGTTCAGTTCACAACTCAGCATCACTCATGTAGATTTTTGTCGCTGCTGCGGATGAGCTCGGATCTCCTTGGATGCCACCCTGCTCATCTCATCACCTTCTTTTCCATCCTCTGGGCAGAGCAGGAATGCAGGACAGAGCTGAAGAGTAGGACTGTATGGGTGGTTGATACAGATGTCTTCTAAAGTCACAGTGAATCATGTCCAGGGACTCCCAGTACCAGAGGTGGACATGTGAGCATCTTCACCATTTACTGACCCCAAAACAGCCTGTCCAGTTCTTTCCCCACGTAAAAAGTGCCCCTGCCTTGACTCGCGGGGTGCAGACAATCAGGCCCTGCAGGCTTTAGGCCCTACCACCCTTGGAAATTGTGATTTATGCAAGGGCAGACAAGAAACAGCTCTACTGCTCTAGTGTATTTTTGAGCAGGTGCTGCAGGAAAATGCTTTTGTCATCTCCCATCATCCCCAAACGCTGTGTATGCTCTCTGCCCTGGTTACAGGAGCATCCTTTCTCTCTCTACAAACTTTGGAGGGTGAGATGAATTATTCTGCATGTTGACATGCCTGCTTTTGTTTGGGGTGATGCATGCGAGTGTGTGAGGTCCCTGCTTGGAAGTCTTCCAGCGGAAGACTCCATTCTCCTTAGCAGATTCGTCCCAGGCTTATATTCCTATCAAGGCGAAGGTAATTTGGACATCTAAGTTTTTTGTTTTGCTTGTATTGTATCCATGAACATGTATATAATGAACCAAGAAGGAATGCGGCACTAGAAGAAGCCTTTGTAACGTTGCTATTTTAAGGAGACCCTTGGGGATGGATGGGTTGAAATGAGTTTCTTCATCGTCTTACAACAAACCTCTCCAAATGTTTAGATCCTCCTATTGATGTAAAACAGCATTTAAAAAAAAAAAAAAAAAGCATAATCGATTTAAACTGGCTAAGGTTTTGCCCAGAAATGATCGCTATTGTGAATAGGCTCTGTATCGTAGCTAACTTTTACACAGCTGAATAATAAATCTCTCCTCTCCCTGGGTTGTTTTCTTCCCAGCTGGGTGAACACTTCCCTTCTGCAGGAGCTGAAATCCCATCCTGGATAAAAAAATCCTCCTGTTCTTTCTCTCCTGGGTCACTCAGGTTCAGTGAAACCTCACGACTTATGTCAGCCGAAGCCGTTGATCGGGGAGGGAAAGGTCTGACCCGCATGGCGCTGGCAGCCATGCTGCAGAAGTCCCTCGTTGTGTAGGAAGTCGGTCCAATGACCGAATGTCGCAGAGAGTGAGGTGGCCTTTCCCATTTCTGTTTGGCTATTCCTCATGGTTTTTATGCAAAGTCAAGGCCAAAATATATACAAGAAGGACCTTTGGCCAAGTCAGGTTTGTGCATTGGGCCAAATGGCCATCATGGATTTCTGGCCATACTCTCTGTATGTTTTATATGTGTTGCAAAGAAGAGAGTTTTGATATCACCGCTTTCCTTTAATGTGACCAGAGGAGTAAAAAGAAGCCCAGATACTCCAGGCCTGATGCTGTTTGCACAAGGCTAAAGTCATAGCTGTTGGCTGAGACGACTGCGAAAACGATGTGTGATGGTTCTTTGTTGGCTCTTAAGGGAAACAGCTGCTCTGGGTCTTACGGACAAAATCCAAGGTGAGAAGCTCTGTCAAAGCAAAATGAAAATACAGATGAGGGTCCTGAGAGTAAGACATGAGCCCCTCCATAGTTTAGTTCTTGGTGCCTCAGTTTAGCTGTGATGAAAACAGCCAGTATTGTTATTGCCAGTGGAGGTCAGGACCTCCACATCCTTGCCGTCAAACACCTCTGTGACCTGGATGAGACTGTCCTGCTTCAAAGCTCCTTATGCCTTGGATAGTCTTACCTGAAGATCTACTTTGTGGGAAAGGAACGGCAAAGCTAAACAAAAATCAATGGCTCAGTTGAAGTCTCCTTGCATGGGGACAGTGGCTTTCATGTCATCAGAAAGGAGGTGTGAGAAAAGAGGTGGAATAGAGGAATCTGTTAGAGATGAGTTTATGAAGATGGACTCAAGAACAGTGACACCTAAGAGGTGCCACAATGCACTGAAAATGCTATTATGGATGTTCTCACTCAGTAGCATCCAGACCAACACAGATCGAATTTGCTAAACTGAAAAAGGGGTTTGGCTTTTTATCTAGCAGTTTCCGCTGCAGATGCGATATTTGGCCATATTGCATGACCAGACATGCATCTGCCCATCATTATCATAGGTGTGGTGAACAGAGTTAAACCCAGCTGGCCGCCGGGGATGAGCGGTGTTCCCCAGGGCTCAGTATTGGGGCCAGTTCTGTTCATCTTTATCAACGATCTGAATGAGGGGATCGAGTGCTCCCTCAGTAAGTTTGCAGACCACACCAAGCTGGGCGGGAGTGTTGATCTGCTGGAGGGTAGGAAGGCTCTGCAGAGGGACCTGGACAGGCTGGGTCGATGGGCCAAGGCCAGTCTTATGAGATTCAACAAGGCCGAGTCCTGCACTTGGGTCACAAGAACCCCATGCAACGCTACAGGCTTGGGGAAGAGTGGCTGGAAAGCTGCCCAGAGGAAAAGGACCTGGGGGTGCTGGTTGACAGCCGGCTGAACATGAGCCAGCAGTGTGCCCAGGTGGCCAAGAAGGCCATTGACATCCTGGCCTGTATCAGAAATAGTGTGGCCAGCAGGAGCAGGGAGGTGATCGTGCCCCTGTACTGGGCACTGGTGAGGCTGCACCTCGAATCGTGTGTTCAGTTCTGGGCCCCTCACTACAAGAAGGACATGGAGGTGCTGGAGCGTGTCCAGAGGAGGGCAACGAAGCTGGTGAAGGGCCTGGAGCACAAGTGTGATGGGGAGCGGCTGAGGGAACTGAGGTTGTTTACTCTGGAGAAGAGGAGGCTGAGGGGAGACCTCATCGCGCTCTACAACTACCTGACAGGAGGTTGTAGCGAGGTGGGGGTTGGTCTCTTCTCCCAAGTAACAAGCGATAGGACAAGAGGAAATGGCCTCAAGTTGCACCAGGGGAGGTTTAGATTGGACATTAGGAAAAATTTCTTCACCGAAAGGGTTGTCAAGCCTTGGAACAGGCTGCCCAGGGAAGTGGTGGAGTCACCATCCCTGGAGGTATTTAAAAGACGTATAGATGTGGTGCTTAGGGACATGGTTTAGTGGTGGACTTGGCAGTGCTGGGTTAACAGTTGGACTTGATGATCTTAGAGGTCTTTTCCAACCTAAATGATTCTGTGATTCTATGATTCTATCACCAATGTGAACGATGCAGTCCGATGAAGTGAGACAAATTTTGAGCTTCTTTTGTCAAGCAGAAAGGAATCCATCTGAATATCAGGATGGGTAGGCTGTTAGACCTCAGTGGGTCTCTGTCCCGCTCTTTCCTACTGCTCCACTCACAAGCTTTCAGACAGTCACCACTACTCTCAGCCTTCAAAGTAGGGTTTCCCTGGGAGATTTGCTCCAGAAAGCCAACCCATCTTGGCGTCAAGGCTTCCAGGGATGGCAGATTACGTCCTCGCTCAAGGAACAGGACTGCCCTGCAAGTGAGTGAGACAAGTAAAATACACTTGTTTTTCCTATACAGCCTGAGTGAACAACCAATGAATCCTCATGAAAAACCAAAGGTGAGAGTCTAACCTCTTAAAACACTTCCTAGAACAATATCTTGGTTTTCAGCAGTTTTCTGATTTGTTTTGATTCCTTCTAAACCTTGCTTTCCTGCCTCCATGTGGTAAGAAATCAACCTAAGCAAAACTATTAATCTTGGTCAAAAAAAAGGTTTTTTTATATAGGATAAATCTAAAAATAAATTTTAAAAGTAGCTTATTTTTCTCTGCAAAGGCTTTTTATCTCTCTAGGTAGGAGTATGCAGGACAGCTTATGATCAGGGGTGGAGTAAAGAGACTGTACACCTCTTCTAGCACTTTGTGGTAACGGTTTACAAGGTGGCATAGCCACCATGTGCGTCTTCTTTCAGGCTTGTGTCCATTCCTGAGCTATTATCCAGGGACTACAAACGTGCTAAAAAGTTTGTATGCTGTATTCAGGAGGACAATGAGATGGGACAAAACGTGGTCCTTTGATGGACCGTTCATCAGGTCTGATGAACCTGAAATTCAGGCATCTGTGAGGCATCTGTGTTGACTTCCATCTATCACCTTCATTCTCAGTAGTACCTTCTTCCAGTGGGAAGTGTATGCCTGAGACCTTGAATGTCTCCAGCAACGGGGTACCTCTACCTGTGCATATGGAAATTGGGCAGACTTGGGAGGTGATGCATACAGCCCCCAGCAGCTGGAGAGGTGAAAGAGGAGGTTTCTGAGTCATGCCATGGGGTCCTGGTCTGGGTACCTGGGAGTGAGTCATCTCCATGGGGTTGGGTGCCCTGCATGAGAAGATGCAGAAAGTGTAGCAGAAGGAGGATCGCAGGGCTGAAATTCTGGTTTGGGAGAAGAAGGAGATGAGGCACATGGGGTTGAGGGCTTGGTTTAAGGCAGACAAAGGAGTGTTGGAGGTGAAGAAGTGATCTCTTGACAACAGTCAGATCCAGAGGCGTTTTCCATTTTAAGCAGGCCAGCTGAATAACAGCTGGGCTAGCAAAGAAACCAGCAGCAGAGACAGTAGCCAGTGGCTTCAGGCAGTGACCTTCTGCTGAAACGAAGCCATACTCTTCAATTTTTCATTATGAAACAGGTTTGATTCAGTCCTTTTTGAGCTTTTGTGAGCACTTCCGTGAAACAGGACTGAGGGCACCCAGGTAGGTCATGGACCATCTTCCTAAGCAATGGATCTTGGCCTCCATTGAGTTGGATTTTTGTAATGATGAGGGGATACGGGTGCCTGTCTCCCAGCCTCTCCTCTTCTAGGCAGCCCTAGAAATGCCAGCCTTTGGTGAACTCCTGATGAGGAGGTGGGACAGATAGGCTCTGCAAAGCATCCTGGGCTCTTCTCTTACTCTCCTTCTGTTGCTCTCCTTGCTGTAGGCCTGACCTGAGCTGATACTATGAGCCCGGGTGGACACGGGCAGGATGGAGATCAGAGCCTGGGCTCTGGAGCAGGGATAGGACTGGGAAATGCAGTTCTGTCAATCCCTCAGTCTTTGCGCTGGGCAGAAGTCATCAGAACTTGGCACTGTCTGTTCTACCCCTTCACCCCTTTGCTGTGGGGAGAAACTGGTGGGTAGGTGAGCGCACCAAGGAACAGGGTGAGCATTGAAACTCATGTCTTGACCAGATGAGGTTTCCCCCCATGCTGGTGACTGATGTGCCTTTCAGGTCATTCACCACAGCTTTAACTTCCTTGCAGAGCAGCAACTGATGCTACTTCTGGCTTGTTCTCTTTTTCTTCCTTCCTAGGGAGGCTCTTTTGTGATTTACCAGCTCCATCTTTCAAAATAGCAACGTGAGTTGAGAGGTTTTACACTAGATTTCACATGTAGTTACCCTGCCTGCTGCTCATCACAGTTTAGCAATTTCAGTGATTTCTGCACTCCTCTGAACAATGTCATTCCCACCCTGAGGGAGAAGCAAGTATCTTGAGCCTACCTACTCTTCTCCATATGCACAAGGTCTTTTTTTACTCTTTTTAAAAATTATTTTTCCCTCTCCCCCCTCCCCTGCCACGTGCGTGACAGACTGGATGTCTCTGGGCTTGAATCAAATTGTCTTTTTTTCGTGTTGCCACCCAACACACCAAGTCAGAACCAAGAGCAAACTCCACTTCGGAGGTGAGCAATAAAAACCCCTCTGAAACTGCCAGGGGCTGAAACAATTTGGCAAGCTTTGCAGAAGAAAACTGCCAGCGTGGAACGACGAGATGGAGGCATTGCTTCAACAGGAGAAGCTCTGATTAGCAGATTATCACTTAAGTGATGTTGATCCCAGCCACGCTGCCTTCCAAATGAGCCCTTTCACAGCTGCCAGCTGCACCACGGAGTCATGCATGTAAATAAGTGGGCCAGATCCTTTGCTGGCATGGGTCGAGGCAGCTTTGATGGACCGTCGTGGAGTTACAACAGCTGGAGAAGTCTGGCTGTAATGGGGAGTCTGACTCGCTTCTCAAACTTCTTCGAGAGCTTGTGGATGAGAGAGCCTGGAAGAGAGCTGCTTGCGGGATGGGACAGCTTCTCCTGCTCCAACAGCATCAAAACCACAGCACGCTACAGCTGCTGGGACCCCCTAAACTTTGATTGTGTCCAATTGCTACTAGACAAGGCGTTCTTTGTGAGTAATACTTAGTTTTTTTTGTTGCAGATACGAGACTGAGCTAGGAGACTCTGCAGCAGCGGCTGTAATGTGCTCAGAGCCAGCCTGCAAGGAGCCTGTGCCAGTGGGATGAAAGAAGCTGGAATCACCTTATCACTAACTGTGAGAGAGATCCTTGCTGAGTCAGATAGGGGAATGATGAGGGATATATTTTTTCTTACAGTTGCTGAGCTTGTAACCTGTTCCCTGGGACCATAAACCAGTGTATAGCGTCTTGCCCTCATAAAGCTCTATTTATCTCCGATGAGCCTGTTTGGCTGAGCGTGTGGGAAGCATGTGAGGGACTCTCATGAACAGCCTTGGGGTGAGCTTTCCCCGGAGTTCACAGTCCATTTCAGCTCTGATAAGCGTTCAAAGGTGATGGCCTGAAACCTGCAGAGCTGGCGGCGAGGCGGGGGAAACAAGCTCTCTTTGTGAGGCTGTTCGAGCTTGCTGCTGCACACTGCAGACAACGCAAAGCCGCAGCTTGCCGGGATGCCTGTGCTCGGTGCATTGAATGAAATCTTTCATTCGGTTCCCCAAACAGTCTAGGAAGATCCTCAACCTTTGTCCTGAACAGGGCTGCAGCCCTGTGCAGGGAAACTCTGACCACAAATGTCAGTGACTTCAACCCTGGTAATTTTTAGGTTATGGGGTTGAATCCTGGTTTGTCAGCGTAACCTTGCTGTAGACTTGGACTTTTCAACCAAGAAAAGAGGGTACTGAAGAAGAGGAGGGCGATAGGTAGGAGGTAGGTCTGTGAAAATCACAAAGAGGGCCACTGGGAAATGGTGATTTGGTATCTCTCCTAACAAAGAGATTGGGAACACAGGACTGAAAATTTTGGGGCAGGTGCAAAGCAAGCAAAAGGAGATGGGTCTTCACAAGCAGGTGATGAAGCTATGAAACTCCTTGCACAACATCTTGTTTGCACGGATTCAAAATGTGATTAGATGAGTTAACAGAAGGAAAAAATATTCAAGACTCTTAAACACTAATGTAACGCCTGTGCCCTAGGAGGTCTCTGTGTTAGGGGTTACTGAGGGCTGGGAAGGTTCATGGGAAACCATCAGAACATGTTCACGCTGTTCTTACGGTAGTTAGTAGTAGTACTACTAGGAGTTATCAGTACAGCACCCTGTTCAGCCATTATCCATCATGAGTGCTGTTGGAGATGGGAGACTCTGGTAGGTAGATTTTTCATCTAAGCCATTCTGGGGCAAAAAAAAAAAAGAACAAAAGGTGAATTTCCAGTCACACAGATGGCAAACTCGGCCCCTGACCAAGTCCATCCCTCTCTAAAAGACCAGTCTTTGGAGAACTGTGAGCAGGGACATGCTCCCGGTTCCCCATGCCTCCTGTCCATCTGCACTGCCACTCCTCCAGCAGCTCATGGACCATGTGTGGTCAGTCCCTCTGGGGCTGCCCCAACCCATGCGTGACACTCTGCTGGCTGCTTAGCTGGAAAGTCAGGGCTTGGAGGGGTAGGGTAGCCCGGCAATATTAAAAGATGTGGTCTCAGGAGTCATCCCTTTCTTCCCTCTCCCTGTGTTTTGGCAGGACCAGTCTGAATCTGGCTCCTGCTCTCCAGAACAGGTAATCTCAGCATTATGTCTGCTCCCACAAAGCCTGGAGATGTTCTTGCCAGGTGTCCTGGGAGTCATGGAGCCTGTTTATGTTGCTTGCCTCTGCCATCAAAGCCCGAAGCGTTGGCTCTGATTACCACAGCACTGACTCCCCTCTTGAGGTGTGGGAAAAGCCCCTAATTGAACACAAGGCTTTACCTCTTGATTTGGAGGCTTGAGTGTCTAAAAATCTGTTGCTTCTCATGGATGGCTTGCTGCTAAAAAAGGCTTAGCTGCATTTTGGTGTTCAACTCACATGGCTTTTGTTTCCAGCTCTTGAACTTCCTTATGCCTTTATTTCATGCACAGAGAAAAGGCTTGGCTGGTCTTTCAGTCCTTACAAAGTCTCCTTTATTAAAGTGGATGGCTTTAAAAAAGTCATCTGTGATTGAAGCTTGATTGAAGCTTCCAGCCTGCATCAGAAAAAACTGGGAAAAAAAAAAAAGCCCATATATTTTCAGTGTCAATCACTGCAGACTGAATGAAGTATCCAATTATTTTGAGCAACACATGATTATGGGCTATTTTCCTACTGTCCTATAACATCAAGTCTGAAAGAAGGCATCCTGGGGTACAGCAATAAAATAAAAATACCAGCAGTTACACACTGGAAGAAACAGTAAAATTCAAACTGGTCTTGCAGAAGTGGAGGTAATGTCTTTCTCTCATTGTGATTTGTTAGCACTTCATATAACTATTTTATTTTAAATGAAAATAAGAAACTAAAGCCTGGAAGAAGTGCCATCAGCTACTTGGGACAGATTTTTAAACTTAATTTACATAGTAAAATCTGTGTAAGTTTTAATGAGCAGTTCTTTTCTTTGTGTGTGTGGTTTTGTTTTGTTTTGTTTTGCTGTTGTTGTTGTCGTCCTGGGGATCCAGGCAGAGTGAAATATGGTCCCATTTCCCCTTTGACTGTAAGACTGACTTTGCCTTTTAGGTAGGACTTGCCATAGGGCTTGGTGGGGAGCAGGACGTGATCAGAAATCACTGAATCCTTTGTATTCCCCATTTGCACAGTTCACCAGGAGCTGCTGGAAGTTGTTCTGAGTGTTGTGTGGACCAGGCTGACACATGTCCAAGCTCCTTATGCCACCATTGCCTACAGAGAATGACTCTCAAATCTGGCTCAGGAAGGACACTCCAGTTGGACAAGCTGTACGGCTCCTTGGGGTTGCTGTGTCCTGGATCATGAGCTCTGCTTCTGGTGGTGAGGAAAAGGAAGGGGCTCTTTTGGCTGGCGTCCCTCCCTGAACACAGTTTCTGCTTTGTGGGCTCTTAGTCCTGAGTTTTTCTTTAGCCTTGCGGTCAGTAAAACAGCAAATACCAGCTCTGGTACAACAGAAACTGCTTCCGTGATGCTGCTTGTTGAGTGTCTCATATCCCACCACTCATCCCTAAAAAACCCTCCTCACTTGCCTGCATTGTACCTCATTCCCACCTGATTTCCAGACCTGAAGAAGTCACCATACTCGTAATCCCATCTCTGTCCTTATTCACTCATCCAACTACTAATGGGAAACACATTTTACCTGCCATAGGAAGTTGTGCAACAGCCACAGGAGCTTTGTCTTAAAAATCAGTAGCGGGGCTGGTGCAAGAGGGATGGTCCAAGATTATAAATAAGGCAGATTTTTAGATAGGCACGCTCCCTTCTCATAGACCATAGATGCAATTGGAAAAATGTGCAAATATTTTAACAGAGAAGCCTGGAAGGAGGTGTTTGGAAAACTGAAAGCAGTACTTGTGGGCTAAAAACCTTTGTTTTTTCTATTCATATCATGTAGTCTCATAAGAGAAATCCCCTTCTCCATGAGTCTCACATTTACCAGAAAAACTCTATGTTTTTAAGAGCATATGATGACAGTTTCTCTGAAGTAGTAAACATAAGAGGATCTGTTCAGGGACAGAGACTTCCTGCGCCTCCTTGGATGTTGCCAAGTCCCTGGGCCTTCTGCACAAAAATTTTGTGGTTAGGTCATCATTCTGTGCATTTTTTTCATCATAAAATAACTCTGGTTTTATTTTCTTAGCTAATGAAGCAAAATGATTCTTCTCCCTTGCAAGATCAATGCAATGAACGATGGTCCTCTTGCATCTTTGTTAAAAGCTACCCCAAACTTCGCCATTCCTCCTGTTTTCCTCCCAAACAAAAATGAAGAAACTTGGAAAACGACAGTGGCAAAAGAAGAACAACATCATCACCAATTCTCTCAGCTGGGGCTAGGTTCATGAGGAAGCTGGCTTGCTGCTGTGCTGAAGGTGCACTTTGCAGGGAGGAACCAGAGTAGCCCATCTCCTCCCCTCCCACCCTAATTCTAAGCTGAAAGCATTCAGAAAGCCAGCATTTGGCAGTCTTGCTTCTACCAAGTGTCAGAAGACGACAGTCAGCCAAAGATTGTTCTGAAACATATTGGTATGGAAGAAAATAGCATTTATTTGAACATTAGGAAAGAAAAAAGAATCAATCCAAACTTGCTTCTCTGGCAGGTAAAAGTAAATTCAGTCCAGAATGGAGATAAAGTTGTAGCGTTTGAGAAAAGGACGTACTTTGCTTAAGAATGTGGGATGTCATATCTGCCAACACTACTGATGTCCAAGGCATCTCAGGTGTAACTAGGCACCTATGTTGAACCAACTGCCTCAAGACCCTAAAGTTAAATGAAATGACTTCTACCTCTAAAATCAGGAAAGATGAACCTGAACCCTACTAAGGAAAATCTGGAATTTATTCTCTCCCCAGTTCTGATTTTTATGTATAAAATGGGACTTTTTAATATAGAAATAAATATATAAAATCTATTTAAATTTATAAATATGGAAAATTGTATTTAAATATATAAAGAAATATGTATAAATAAATTAAAATATAAATAAATAAAATACATAAAAAAGAAATTAAAAACTATAAGAACACAGCAACCCTGATTTCGGCTCTGCTCCCCCTGTTCTTCATTTGCTCACCTTTCTTGAGAGGTAGGTCTAAAAGTGAATTATGTCAACTGGTGAAGAAGCATCGTTTCTCCAGGCCAAGTGTAATGAGCAGAATATGACATTGCTGCTGAAACCAAAAGCACCTGTCCCTCCTTGAGAAACAAATGATTATGACCTAGAAGTGATCACTAGGACTGGTATCTTAAATTTCTCCTCTCTCACCATATAAATGGGACCTGTGGTTTGCAGGGGAAGGCCACTGGGAAGAGCCACAGCGCTGCAGAGAGGGACGTGCCTTGTAGCAGCATTGCTTTCAAACACGGCTCTGCTCATTTTCTTTCCCTCTACCGTTGCTCTGCACTGCATCATCTCTCCTTCTCTGGCCAACAGCTCTCAGAAAAGGCCAGCCTGAATCCTCAGGAATGTGAGGTCATGACATTGAAGAAAGATGTTCCAGCAGGTGAGATCCAGGATGGACTGGGGGGGGGGGAATGGGATGGCGCGGAGTCAGGAACGAGAGGTGGGAACCACTCTTTACATGAAACACAGCAGGTCAGTCTTTGCAGTGTGGTTTCTGGTTCAAAACCAGTAGATGATCCTTTTTCAACACAGTGGCTCCACACTGAGAATGTCTCAAGGGGCACCTGGGTGCTCTGGGCTTCCCATCGATGATTACTGAGTGCTCCGAGTCCTGCTGCGTGCACACAAGACATGCCTGTTCCTTTTCATTACCCGACATGAGCTCGGCACTGGGGGCTGGAAGGAAGTGCCGTGCTATCACTGCAGCATCTCACCTCATTCAGCCACCCGTGGGGCAGAGACCAGGGCTGGAGCACCCCCCAAAAACTATCATTAGCTAAGTGAGATACTAACGCTGGTCCCAAGGGTCTTTGACTGTCAATCTGAGCGGAGTGCCAGCTCTTAGGGAAAGATTGCAGAATAACACCCAGGCAAACCGGAAAGTGCCTGGAGGAAAGCCAGCAGAAAACAGAAGAGATTTTTTCAAACACGGTCTGGGAGGAGAAAATGAAAGAATTTTTTTTTTTTTTTTTTGCAAGACTGGGAGACAGTAGCAGCCTACTCTTCATTTACAGGGGAATAAGAGCTGACTTCTCCAGGACTGCATGGTGGACTCAAAGAAGGACATTCACAGCAGGAAAGAGCTACCTACAGTTAGATACTTCAATTTCCTGTACCTCAGCTCAAAATTGTTAAGCTGGGGACAATGGTAGCTGATTTGTTCTTGTGCAGTAGAAAAATAAAGTTGGAAGTGTCTTTCTGCCTGTCCCCGCTGTACCTAGTAATATGACTGCCAGGACCCTGAAATACCAATGTAATAGAAATCTACTATTGCACGCTTTTGTTTCATTAAATCATCTGGATGTGGAATCGTGAGCAAAAATCCATTACAAGCCCAGTGCAAAATCTGCCACGCTGTTTTTAGATTCTTTTACAGGTCTACAAATCATGTGAGGCAGTTTGAAGACAATGAAAAAAAGTTCTGAGAGGCGTTAGAAAGATTGTGTCTCTAGCTTTCTAGAGAATACTTTCTTCTGCTTTTTTTTGAAACTTTTCAGTGGGGGGATTAGATTGTCAGAAATGTTTGGAGTGGGAGCAAAAGTACAAAATTGAACATAATTGAGTTATGCAAGCATTTTAGGATACAAATGGGAATGCTAGAGCTGAAAAGTGAATTACTACTTACATGGTGTCTCTCCCCATCCCCCAGAAAAAGAAAACTGCTAGGGGAGAATCTGTGAATATGTAAAAAATAAGAAAATAAGCAGTTAGGATAAGCTTATTACTCCATTGAAATGACACTCCAGAAGACTGAAATGTTCTGAGGCTTCTTTGCATTTTATTTGCATAAAAGCCCAATATTTTTCTGATAAGAGACTTAAAAAAAAAATTATCTGGAAGAGTAGACGAGAGTAAGGAGACAGTTAGGTAAAGAATACCTTGGCAGATTAGATTAGATTAGGTTAGATTAGACAAGATTAGATTAGAGGGAAATCTCAGTTGACTGGAGGAAAGCAGAGACACAACAGATCTTCATACGGAGGAAAAAAAGAAGATCAGGGAAGGTGCAAATGATGTCGCCCAACTTCAGGTCTTGAGAAGATACTGGAATGAATTGATTATAAATTCATAAGCACCTGGAAGTACTAACATGGTGATGAAAAACAACCACTATGGATCTGTCAAGAACAAATTGTGTCAAACTAATATACTTTCAGTTTTGACAAGATAATGGGATCGGGGAGGAATAGGAGACTGTGTTATGTCTTGGTTCTGACAAAGCATTTGCCACTGCCTCATATGATACTGTCATAAGCAAACTCGGAAATATTAAGGTAGTGTTCATCTTCCTTATATTAGATATGCATTGAGTATCTGTTTCTGAGCCAGTCAACCTGAAGTAGGTAAAGAGGAGTGTCCAGAAATAATTAATCTCACCCATCTTAGTCACTGATCTTAAGATGGGAAAAATTGCACTCTCCAGGTGCCTATTTCTCTCTGACTGTAAAGACAACCCAGGGTTACTGGCTCAGCATTTTTCGTCTGTCTTTTAGACACTCAACTTAGGGCAGGTGAATCTTACTCAGAGTCTAAATCAATGGTTAATTTTTTTTTTTTTTGGCACTTGACTATTCCCACTGGAGTGAAGATAATTGTCATGACAATTAATACAGATTTGCTGCCAACCAGGACAGAAGATCAAATAGTCTTCCTGCCGTGGAGACTTATTTAGCATTTTTCTGAGCCACTTAAAGTTCTAAAATGTAGCACAACACCAAGTTTGGAAGGGGAGAACTCACAGGAGAATTCAGAGTAATATTTGTCACCTGGAAGGACTGTGCCTAAGCAACGAAATCAAATTCAGTAATGGCAAAGGCAAAGACGAAGCACAGAGCAAGAGGGAAAGAGAGAGATCTACCATGTTTACTTTGAAATGAGACAATATGGGAAGAAAAACTGTAATGATCTCGTTTAACAGCCTGGGAATCTGCTAAACATCACATACATACACCAATGTAAAGGACTGAATCTAAGTCTCACAGGACTTTTTCTTTCTTTCCCTTTCCCTTTCCCTTTCCCTTTCCCTTTCCCTTTCCCTTTCCCTTTCCCTTTCCCTTTCCCTTTCCCTTTCCCTTTCCCTTTCCCTTTCCCTTTCCCTTTCCCTTTCCCTTTCCCTTTCCCTTTCCCTTTCCCTTTCCCTTTCCCTTTCCCTTCTTTCCCTTTCCCTTCTTTCCTTTTCCCTTTCCCTTTCCCTTTCCCTTTCCCTTTCCCTTTCCCTTTCCCTTTCCCTTTCCCTTTCCCTTTCCCTTTCCCTTTCCCTTTCCCTTTCCTTTTCCCTTTCCCTTTCCCTTTCCCTTTCCCTTTCCCTTTCCCTTTCCCTTTCCCTTTCCCTTCTTTCCCTTTCCCTTTCCCTTTCCCTTTCCCTTTCCCTTTCCCTTTCTTCTTCATCCCCTTCCCTTTCTCTTTCCACTTCCCCCTTTCCCTCCCCTTCCCCTTTCCTTTTTCTCAGGTATCTTACTACATTTTATTCTCACTGAGATAGCATTCGTGTGTCCATTCGCTCCCTTTGTTCCCTGCTGGAACATGATGAGAACCTGCAATATCTAAAACACCAGCTTTATTACTTCCTGTAACGTGTGGTGGAGGAATCCTCTGCACTCAGCAAGATCTCCCTGGAAGACTAATATTTGTAATCAGAATAAAAAACATTTAAACCCCAGACACTTCCTCCTTCCTCTGGAAGCTTATCCCAGTTCTCCAACAATGTAAACAGTTTAATTTTTTTCTTGAACTAGTTTTAAAGTTCTTCTTCCCTCCAAACAGTCCTTTTCAGTTCCTGGTCAAGAATGCTATATCAAAATATACTTTTCTTTCATGGGGGACCATATAGTGTAGTTGGCCCCTGACACTTGCTGTTTCTTTGAGATTTCTTTCTTGATTTCTTTCTTGATTTCTTTCTTTCTTTCTTTTTTTTCTTTGTTTCTTTTTCTTCTTTGTTTCTTTTTCTTTTTTTTATTTTGGCTTTTTTTTTTTTCCTTAGTTCACTGAGAAATGCAATGTAGCAATAGATTTTCTGTGGGACTTACACCATATTTCTTATGGTGGAATATATCCCACTCCAATCCAGCTTTATGAAAGTCAGATATCTGAGATACATAGAAGCTTCCCAAGGTCTATACTTAGATGCTTGAGATGCATGGATCAGCCTGTGAGGGCACTGATATTTTTCCATAGATTAAAGAGGGAACGTAGGGTGATGATTCATCTGATTTGTTTTAGAGGTCAGCTTTTGGGAGGTGAGAAAAATGGGGTAATAGACTCCAGGTCTGTGGTGACTATGGAGGGAGCCCTGAGTGACCACTTCGGGTGAAGACACTTGCAGCATAAATGTTTGTATTTAGCCAGACAAATACCCCTCCCTTTCAAAAGTGGATATTTGGGTTCCTTTGTCAAAATAAAGGCAGCTCATCCTATGATGAGATGAATCTCCTTTCAGAGATACCCATATCTCTTCACTGCACCAAGAACCAAAATCACTCAGTTAAATCAGACCTCAAACTTTTAATCACTTTAATGTTGACTGAATGGAGCCCTTCACTGAGTATCTCTAAAAGAAATTTAAGTGTTGCAGAGACATTGTCCTTCAAGTTTCCCAGAGGGGGTTTTGGAGCTGAGGAGTGCAGAGAAAGGCAATTCTCCTCCATGAAGGAAAATGGAGTTGATGTTCACTTTTTGTTTTCCAATTTGGAGCAAAGCTGCCTAACCTTCTAAGTTGTATATAGAGCAGGTTATAATTTTTTCTTTTTTTCTTTTACTAAAGTAAACCTCAAACTTTCTTATTCCAATTCCTCTTGAAAAGTTTATTTAATGAATTGTGGTGGTGCCCAGAAAATTAATTCATAAATGCCCAGATGTTCTGAGGATATCTGTTGAACTGAGCCTAGGAGACTTCACAGCCTGGGAACTGGTCCTTGTCGGTTCTTGGTTTGCCATTAGTAAGCCAAGAAAGATGCCAAGAGCCAGGTTACCCAGAAACAGGTGACCTGGTGGTGTATACCAGGAATGGAAATCCTTTTTTTTGGGTTTCCACAGAGTTGCTGGAGAGGAACAATCGATTTTAGTAAAGCTATATTCTCCAGCTGAAAACCACCACCCATTCATCTGGGATTTCTGATTGCTTAGCCTTTACTGCAGTGTTTCTCCATCTTTTCTTAATCAGAGCTCTGCTTAACCTTTTAAGTTAGGAACACAGCTAGAGATATGGTTCATCTTGTGTTCCCTTTTTGTCTGCTAGTTGGAAAAGAAAGAATTGTGATGGATAAAGAAATTGAGTTACTGAGCTGCTTTAACCAAAAGAAATATAATCATTACAAAATTGTTATTTTAAGCATTAATTAGGAATATTTTAATTGAAAAAGCTGAGAAGTTTTTCTGCCTTTGTACAAGAACAGACATGCACCTGCCAGCTGGCTAGGAATTTCCAGAGGAGAAATTGCATGTGCCTTTCTGATCTCTTCAGGACCACAAGTGGTTTGGAGAGCATCTGCTGGACAGCTTTCTGGGTTGTTTTCATCCGTTAATGAGAGAACAGCTTCTGTTATTTGCCTTTTGTGTCTTTCAATTGTTCCTGTTGTTTCAAGCCAGGGGCTAGTAAAAGTAAGTTCTTCTAAAAAAAACCCCAAAGCCTCCAACAACCCCCATCCATGCCAACATACTATTTTATTAGATTTGTAGCTTTTCCATTTGTACCTGAGGAGTCCTTCTGAGAGCATTCAGCAAAATATGTTGCAAGAGGATGTATGAACTTTTTAACCATCTACATTAAGCCAAGCTTCTTAGTCAATTTGCATGAGAGTTAGATGCCCCATAAAGCTGCAGTGGAAATATTCATGTGTGTCTCTGCGTGTGCATTTCACTCTACATGTGCAGAACCTGTGCAGAACTTAAGATGAGTTACATTTCTTGGTAAAAATCAGGGAAGACCCTGTTCCCCACAATAAATGACAATCCAGAGGAGATTACATGCTCCGTCTGTTTTCTTCTCCTTTAATACAAGGATTTGAACCTGAGCATCTCATGAGTGCCTTGATTGACTATATCAGGAGTTCAGGTCACTGATTCTGAACAAAATGTCTTCTCCATCCAGCAGCATCTTCCCCAAATTGATATATTTGCACCAACTTCTTCCATTTCAAAAGGACAACATTGTTTTTAATAAAGGAACTTCAAAGATTTTATTAGGAGTGCTCCAAAACAGCTCCAGTCATGTACCTGTAATAATCTATAAGTCTTAAGAGGACCCAAGGATCTGTCACCTCCAGTAGATATAAGTAGTTAGTCAACAGTTAGGAAGATAAGATTTTACAAAAAAAATTATTTTTGCTGGCAAAAGCGCCTTCTTAAAATGGAACTTGGAAAGTTATTCAGCATTTCCTATTGTTGTCAGAGTTCTTGTTTTCAAGTTTTCACTACTTTTAAAAACTTCTATTAAAATAGAGTTGGGTTTCAGTACAATTCCTGAACATCTTTGTGGCATGAAAACAGACTTTGATAAGAAAGTTGTGGATTTTTTCCTTCAGTTCAGCAGAAATAGAAATGTTACAAAATAATCAATGAGAAATAGAAAATATTTTGTTTAATATATATGACATGTAAATGTTTTTAAAATTTTCCTCAAAGATTCTCCTTTTTTACACCTGGCAGTTGTGAATTAGGATTTTCCTTAAACTTGCTTTCTTCAGACAGAACTTGGAGACATCCTCATACACCTTTAGCTCGCTCTAGACTTCTAGGAGCTGGGTACCTAAAGGCCATCTATAAAATACACCAGGATGGTTACACCCCATAAACATTTTTTGCTGCATAAAGAAATGGTGGAAGTTGGCTCTTGCACATTTCAACAATGTTACTCAGCCAAGCATAAGAATAAGGGAGCAGAATGGAAAAAAAAAAAAAAAGAAAGAAAAGAAAAGAAACACACCAGTCTTTGGAACATTTACTTTTTGCCAGGATTTTGGGTATTTTCAGTTTAGGAACATTTTCCAGCTTCTCTATTAAAAACCTTTTCCTAGTTAAAAATAGTGCTACTTTAGCAGAAGTGAGTGACAAATTAAATTTCATTTGATAATAGAATTTCCAAATCAGGGATCCCTGTTCTTTCAGCATTGGTGTAGTCAGAAATAAGGTCCTATCTTTCGAAAAGATGAGATCTTTGAATTGAAACAGCTTTCACAAAGATGCCTTTGGCAGTGTGTTCTGGGCTCTCTCTCAGTGTGCAGGACTGTGAAAAGAATAAATTTGTGTATTGTATTGGAAGGATCAGTCTTAAGGTTACAATTGAGCATGTTGAGGACTAGTGGAGATTTGTCCTTCTCTCTCTTCCCTATCTCCAATTTTCTCCATGTGATCCTAGTTGAGAGACAATCTTCCAGATTCTCAGCTGGTGGAAATTTATCCTTTTCTGCCTAAGGGGAAAGTAGTATTCTCAGCTTAGGATGTTACAGACAAAAAAATTAAATAAATATATTTGGGGATGGCTGAGGTAGGGTTGTTCTTAGCTTGAGGAAGGAGCACGATCAGATGATGTCTTGAGGTCCCTATTTTCTATGATCCAGTGATGCTGAAGTGATGCAGGAGCACAGGCAGGGAACCTCACCTGTGGCCAGTCATACAACTTACACCTTTGTTGGTTCCTTTGAGCACCAGATTGGTTCTTAGAGTGGAATTTAATTAAAAAGTATACTGTTCAACCATTGTAACAGGAAACAATTTCCATAACAACCTCCCCCTCTCTCCATAGGGTTTTCACTTGGTAGATTACTTTTTCATTTTGCTTGTTTCTGTTTTTCAGGCTTGGATGTGGAAATCGTGATTTTTTTCCCTGTCCCAGGACTTGAGCAAGACATTAAAGTTTCCCAGTTTTCCTTCAATGAAGTGGAGGTTATTTAAAGTACTTAACCTTCTTCGAAGCCTTTTTTGTGGCAGGAAGTTCTGTAGGTGATGTTCTGCCATGTCCATGAAGGTCCATGGGAGAGCCTGGATGCCCAGCATTGACCAGAGGCTGAACCAGTCCAGTAAAAGCTGTTTACAATATCCCAGGTGGTGCCTGGTGTGGATCTAGTGAACTAAGCAGTGAAATATCTTCTGGTTTCACATTTTCAGGATATAATTATTTCATGTATCAGAGAATGGATGGAAGAGTTGAAGGAGAAACTGAAACAAGCTGCAGGTGTCACAGGAAGCGGGACTTTGTGAGCCAACTAGTTAAACACTTATCTCCCAGTAACTGGAAATGAATCAATGCTCATTAATTACAGAGCAGCTAAAGAAGGAAGGATTTGTGTGCCTTGCCCTGCCGGAAGCAGTGAGACAAATGGAGTCCTTGGCCATCTGGGTCAATAAAGAGACAAATGACCTGTTTTGTAGAAGTATGGTGACGAAGGGAACAAGCCACAAAAGATTCATGCAGTTGCACATTAAGCATTACTTTCTGTCACGTCTAAATCAAATTTTTTCTCTACTTGTCTAGAGCAGGTCTTATTCATTGCTTATCCTAAATAATATCCATTCACATTAGGAGTGGAATTAATTTTGCAAAATGTAGACACTTAGTGTTTTCTGAGGTATCTTGTGCTATCCAGCATATCCATGTGAGGCTGGCAGATGGGACATTGGATTTAATGGAGACCCATGCCCTTCTGGAGTGGTAGCTGGAGGCCAGGCAGATGCCTTGTGGCACTGCAATTGTAGACGTCTCTGTTCAAACCACCAAATCCCTCTGGTACTGGGATATTGGTCCTTCAGTGAGATGGCAGCTCTTTGTAGCAGAAGAGCCTGGATGGTCAGAGTTGGGGAAGAAGCCAGCACTGTATCCCATTATTATATACACAAAGTCACAGAAAATTTTGAATCGTATTGGCAGCATAGTCCTATTGTCTGAGCTCAGGCCATTTGGGGCAACAAAGAAAGGAAAGCAAAAAATGCTACGCATCATTGGAGAAGGAACCCTGCCAAAGAACTTGGTCCACAGGGATCGTGACAGAAACAGAGACCCAAAGCGACATCTTCCATGTGGCGTTAGCTTGACTCAATGGGTAACGTTAAATGAAAGGGAAGCATTTCATCGGTCTCCTGTTGATGTCAATCTCGTGTATTGAGATGAAAAGTTGACCTTTCTAAACTGAAATGTTTCCCTCCAGGAAAGTTTAAATATTTTGACTTTGTTCCAGTTTGAGAGGAAAACAAATGTCAAAATATCAGAGTTTCCTTGTGCAAGAGCAATGTCATTGCCCCATGTGCTGTGCAGTTGCATTTATTGCTTTGTTTATTCATTGCATCTGATATTTTTCAGTGGAAAGTTTTAAATGGAGATGTTTTGGGTTGGTTTGGAAGACTGGAACAAGGCTGAACATATTTCTCTGGGACTTCTTCTCTTCCCCTCCTCCTTTGCCAAGTAATGTGATAAATTGAATCATGTCTAGATTCCAGATGCACGTGTCTAGACTTCATTCACACGTGAACATGCGATGCGTTTGTATACACTCATGCACGTGCAGTGGCAAGAAGATAACAAAGACAAACAGAACCTTGTTTATGCCAAATTGTATCAGTAGGGAGCAGGGAGTAGGGAAGAAACCCAAAAATCACCATGCCAGAAATGTGGGGGGGAAATGTGTCAAAGATTAAAAGGGAGAGCTGATTGCTGCGTGCCTAACTTTCAGAGGGGAACACATTTTTAGCTGAGAGGTAAGAGACTTCCTGGAGTACAACAAATAGTATAAAGATTGTCCAGCATGATAGCAATACTCATCTCCTTAACTTCAGCCATTTAAAGATACTTTTCCAGGATATTTCAGATCTTATCTTTGGGTGGTAATGAAAGCCAGTGTTGTCTTCTTTCTCTAATGACTCTAGAGGGAGCCTAGAGGATTAGTCTTAGCTAGACAACTCAATTTCAGATGGCTGAAGCTAGGTGAAATTAATCCCATTTTTACTGTCCGTCCCCTCCTGCTGCTCGGACTCCAGTTCAAGATGCTGCATAGTTGTTAACTCCAAGTGAGTTTCTAGTGAGCTAATAAAAGAAGGAATTTATGATTTCAGAAGAGGAAAAACATCAAGATCCTTACTCCCAGCAAATAACCTTGAAAAAAACAGAAGGCAGGCAGTGGGGGATATGCTACATGGACAGAAGAATCTTGAAATAGAAAGTTGGTCCAGCATTTCTGTGAGATGTCAGCAATTTTTAACTGAGCTTTGCCTGGAGATATTCAACTGGTTGGAACTAATCCATTTCCAGAAGAGGTGAATCAGTGTCTAGCAATTCACTAAGCCAGTTGCCCAAGTGCTGGTTGCTAAAAATCTGTGCTGGTTGCTAAAAATCTGCATTTCATTGCCTTCGTGAGGGTAGAGTCCACCAGCACACACAAGTGCATCCAAGGAGGCAGCCCCCAAAGAACTCGTTTAAGCTAGTGAGTACAGGAACAGTGGCTGTCAAGCAGAACATCTCAGGCTAGACCATAAACCTTTGTGGGTGTGAGATGAGACACTGGGAGTGGGTGAAGGGTGGGGAGGGAAAAGTGCTGTGTGAGCTAAAGAACAGTTTTGTCACTGGATGAGTATAAATTGGCCCTGAGTAGGTTCAGGCTCCAATGAAAAAGATGATCTCTGTCCGTCCAAGGGGAGCGGGTCCCAAATTAACCCTATTAGGCATAGTGAGAGCAGAAGTTTAGACTGTTACTTGAATACAGAGCCACATATATTTCCTCATGCATTATGTAACAAATTTTCCTAAAATAAGAGGGAATCTGGATTAAATGGTAAAGAAAAGCTCTTTTGTATTGGATTGGGTTATGGTCAGAGACTGCAGAGGTTGGCCACCAACTTACTGAATGAGCCCGGAGGGTTAGTCAGGTCATTTATCTTCTTAGGACACAAAGGTCAGCCAAGAAATTAAGCCGCTTATTTAGGATTTGAATGACTTTAAACCCAAAAAACTAAGAACTCCCCTTCCTGTGAGACTTCCTGTAGGACAATTACTTTAGGTGGCATTCAACTTGCATATTAACATAGGTAAAGTTAGAGATGAGAGTCGAACCTGAGATTCAGACATCTAAAAGTGAAGGTGTAGTCCCTGCATGCGTTAATTTCTTCACATGGAATCAACCACATATGAAAGACTCTGGTCAGCGCTTTCTCCTGCAACAGCCACAGCATTCCTGAAGGTGGAAGAGAAGACATTATGTTCACAAACAGCATTAAAAGCAACAAGGTGAGGAGTCTTTTTGGTCTTCATTCGCTGGTGTGATGCTACTTAAACGCAAAGATTACTCTATCTCACCTAAGGTTACATGTCTAAAAGCTACATGTCCAGGCAAAGTGAGTGGTCTAGGCTCCGTCTTGAGTTGGTGGAGAGAGGCAGGCATTTCCAGAAGGTGACTTGGTGAGGCCTCATCCTTTGGCGGTACCTTTGAGCATGTAGTCTGCACAACTTGCAGAGAGGAGAAGCTTACGTTTTAGACAACCAATGTTCAGTTCAGTGAATCCCGTGTGGCAGCTCCTGTGAAACCTGTTTTGTTTTGTGCCAGTTTTTATTTACCCTAGCTTTTAGCCTGGTTTCTTAAAGCAATGACTCTGTGCTAGAAAACCCTATAACCCCCCCCGCTATTCCCTAATATCTGTGTTGATCATCCCAACATAATACCTATTTTGTCTTTCGTTACCCAGTGATTTAACATGTGGGAATCATCCAATCTTCTTGCAGCTGAGGTTACTATGTGCTGGTGGCCGATGATGCATTTTCTTTCTCATCCAAGGAGGGTTTTTAGTGTGGAGACTCTGGATGGACTGTGGTTCCTGCATATCTAACATGACACCTCTCTATAGCCTACCTGAGAGGAACATCTATGGTCACATCCCAAAAGTGACTCATTATTCTGAGAGGAAATACACTGGCAGGATTGAGTAAGGCATGAGTGCTATCCTGATGTCACTCTTAACCTGTTCTTTAAATAAACAAACTCATCCACTGTATGACTTTAGAGGAGTTCCCATGACTTAATTTCCTAGGGATGGACCACTTTGTGATTAAGGCTCTGGCCTGAATCCAGAAAATGCTCCAGATTCATCACTGAGTCTTATATTCGTACTGGTTACTTGGGCACCAAAAGTAGTTGTGCCAACCATTTCTCTCCCCTTGCCTGAATAAGGTCCAACAGGCTTGGATAGTGGATTAGCCAGGTCATTGATTTCTTGACCTTAGGTTTCACAATATCTCTGATACATCTGCTTTATAGGGTTTTACAGCCTTCTCTTGTGGTGAGTGGGATTCAGCTCACTTAAATTTAAACATTTGAAGTCTGGGATCTAAACTAAACTAGTTATATAAGTATGGTACCAGAGATTGATTCACCTTAGAAACCTGCCCTCGCCCAGGCTGAGCTGCTCTCTGGAGAAGCCGATCCCTCCTCATGAACTCTAGAGGGAGCCTGGATGACTGCTTTAGAGTAGATATGCAATTTCTAGACAGCTAAATGAGGTGATTCAAATCCTGACATCTCTGTTTTCTGTCTACCAGTCAGTATTGCATTTCACTGTCTCAGCAAAACGCAACATTCAGTCTTGGAAGCTGTGCAGTTCCAGTCGTTTTTTATATATGCTTGGGCGAGAGGCTGCTATGAAAAAACAGGTCCCATAAGTGAAACCCAAGGATGGTGAGGACCTTTATGCACTGATGAAAGAATCCTATTGCCATTACTTTGTTGATGCATAAAAAAAATGAGGCAAGAACTGGTAAATGTCAAGGACTGGCAAGGACTGGTAAGATAAAATAAGGGAAAATTCCTTAGAGCATTCATGAATGCAAGAAAAATATGTATCAGTCATATTTAGTTCTAACCTTCTTCATCAAAACATTCAAGTTTATCACAGATATTTTATAACATTACATTTATTAAATTTTATTCCATATGTGTTTTGCCCCTGTCCACCTATCTGCTTGTCAGGTCTCTCAGTCCCTGCCCCAGTAACTTTTGAACCTGTTGCTCAATTTTAAATAAATTTAACAGATGGATGAAAGTCCTGTAAATATTAATTTACTGCAAGTTTTGTGAAAATAGGTTGCTGAGTGGAGAGGAAAAATTCCAGAAAAGAACCACCCCCAAAAGAGAGGCTGCAACGTGAAATCAGTCACCAAAGAAACTATGGGATGGAGCTGCAGAAAACAAAAGTTTGTAAGTTCTGCTGTTCACAGAATTGCTTTTCTTTTTCTTTCTCTTTTGGTCAAAGCAGAAATTGTTTCCTTACATCCATCCCAAAGTTAAATAAAATTTATTTATTTTGAAGGATGAGTAAGCTGTAATCATGCCACTGCATTGCGGTCTGCTGAGTTTGAGTGGACAAAGCCTAATTTAGAACCATGTTATAAAAGAAAACTAGAGAACCCAAAAATCCCAGTCCTATAGTAAAATTTGCTTAAACACATTTTTAGTCTTTTTTTTTAGTGGTCGCCTACTTTTGCAATGTTGATTTCAGCAACACAAGTTCACCCACAGAGAAGTTATGAGCAAATGTTATTGGAAGACTCTTGAGAAAACCTAACTATAAAAGCTTTCCCTGACAAGAAGATTGTTATAGGAGGGAAGGGAAGGAAAGGGAAAGGGAAAAGGAAAGGGAAAGGGAAAGGATAGGGGCAAGAAGGGGAAGAAATAGCTTTCAAGGCTATATCCAAACTTCTTGCTGCTGATCAGAATAATTTTTATTGCTTTCTCGAAATCAAGATAGAAAATAACAACACTGGAGGCTGGGAAGGAAGAGCATGATATGACCAGGTTTGCTGTTGACACCCTGTTCTTCATGGTGGTTAATTCACAAAGGCTAGAGAAAGCTCTAACAAAGCTGAGAAGTATGTTACAACAGCACCTCACCGAGAACAATGTGTTTTGCTCAACACTGCAGTTATGGTAAGATTTATGGCTCCTACTCCAAGAATTTAGCTTCTTAGCACATGAGTCAGGCGAAAAATGTCTTGCTCACAGATGGTGAGCAGAATCATGGAGAAATTAAGTGACTTGATGGGGTTATAAAAGCAGACTATTATAGAGCTGGGAACTGATCCCAAACCCCTTGAATCCTTGCCTGATGACTTAGAATAAGGTTGTCACTGAATTTTATCCCTATGCAAGTAGAGTGTCAAGTTTAAGTCAGTTATCTGGATTCCTTTTTCCCACATCAAAGAGCAAGCTCCAGATGTTCTGTTTCACCTAGCTCAGCCATCTGTCTTAATGTGAGACTATCAAGCTTGGACGGATGCTTCTTCTGTGACTGTTTGCAAATAAGCACTCAAAAGGTTCGAACAATATTGTACACACAAGAAGGAATCTGTATGATTGCCTTAGAGTGACTTCATGCCACAGTGCAAGCTCTTCTTATACATCATTCACTATATGGGCACTGTTGGACAGCCAAATTGCCCATCCAAGCACTGTGGACAGCCTATTGCAGCTGAATTTTTAATGCCTTAATAGACATCTCAGGATGAGATTCCTCCCAATTAACATTAAGTCCCTATATGTTAAGCGTTCAGTATTTAATTCTAAACTCTTGCTCCCTTCAAAGCCTTTCTCTGCTAACATTTTGGCCAAGCCATCCTATTCATGCAGGCTGTCTTGAACCAGGATGGAAAGCTGATCCGGAATAAAACTAATTACATTTCTGTTGAGTTAGTTTTAACCCAAGAGGTTTTTTGAACCAGACTATATGGTGGTCACAGGAATGCCTGTGGCATTACTTGCTAAAATATGGCATGGGAGGTCAGAAATGAGCAGGCAGATGGGCAGAGGGAGGGTGAGACCACCTCTTTGGCAGTGGTGCAATTTATGCTTCAATAGGATGGGAAGCAACGGCCAACGAAATACCCATGTCTGGGCCGATAGAGTCTAAGTGCTCTGCAACCTGCAGAGAAAGTTAGAGATTGTGTTGCACCCACAAGTGCAAATATTTGTATAATGTTCAGTGGAAAAGTTTAACTGAAGAGCAAACAAAAAAGCTGTGTTACACTGAAGAATAGACGGGTTTTGTGTGTGCCTGGTCATCCCACCCTCCTCAATGTCAGCATCAAATCACCACAGAAAGAAAACCTTCCATTCCTCTGTGCTCTGAGAGGCCAAAGCAGCAGAAGCTGGAGGGCTGGGTCTGTATCACTTGTATAAAACCAGAATTATTTGCTAAATTCAATTACTCATGTGTCAATTGTTAGAAGGCAGGGAGAAAGCACAGGAGTCAACATTGCTTAATTGGAAGGCAAACATATGTAGTGAAGGGGGAGGGAAAGGCTGCTTTCGGGACTTCTTTTCTCTGCTAAGTGCTTTTCTATAGAATTTTTAAAGGCCTTAGGCAAATGATTTATCTAACTTCAGCTGTTGACAAGGTGAGCATCTAGTCATGCAAGTTCCTTTAACAGCTTTTGGATGTACTAGAGTCCAATTTGTCCCAAGTATCTTATACACTTATCTTAACATGGGAAGATTTGCCCTTTGGAAATGTTGACTTCCTTCTTCATTGATAGAGATTATAACTTTATTAACGTGTTTAACTTTTTGATGACTAGAGGTAGGGGAGATAAACTGATTGTTGACATCCAAGTTTCTTCATTGCTAAAAAAGGCATTTCGGGGAATGTAACAAAACTGTGTTCTTAAGGATTTTTGTCCCCTCACTGATATTCCTCCAAATCTCCTATGACACTTCCATTAGGAAAGAGCCAGTCTGTGGTGGTTAGTCCTGGTTATTTCCATGCTGAGTGATGTGCCTTGGCAAGGCAATACCCGTGTCTTGAGTAGCTAGATGGTTGCTACTAAATATATGTATGAGTGAATTCAACCTGCCCATCTCGCTTTGGGCACTGATTTGTACCTTTTTCCCTGCTCAGCTACTGATTTTCATGAATCTTATAAGAACTTTATTATCCCTGAGACTCCCAGCCCCATTTCAGTTGAAATTGTCTCAAAGTTTCCAGCATTATTGAGGAAGGAACCTCCAGAGAAATGGGAAAACAGCTAAAAAGCAAGAACTTTATTTTTTCAGGAAATTATGTTGATAATGCACTCTGGTTTTTTGAAAGAAAGAGAAAAGAAAGGGAAGAGAAGGGAAGGGAAGGGAAGGGAAGGGAAGGGAAGGGAAGGGAAGGGAAGGGAAGGGAAGGGGAGGGGAGGGGAGGGGAAGGGGGAGGGGAGGGGAAGGGGAAGGGGAAGGGGAAGGAGAAGAGAAGAGAAGAGCAGAGCAGAGCAGAGCAGAGCAGAGCAGAGCAGAGAAGAGAAGAGAAGAGAAGAGAAGAGAAGAGAAGAGAAGAGAAGAGAAGAAGAGACGAGACAGCCTGGAGTGTATTTCCAAGTCAGTTTTATCTTATCTGGAAACACACCTTAAACATAAATAAATGCTTACTGCTTGTATAAGGCAGACTTAAGGTTGTTTAGGTGATATGATATAACATGCTGTATATTAACAGACTATACTTAGATCCTAGAACTCCTAAGGTCACTAGGTTGATATTATTTGAAGGGGATTATTTTCTGTAATAAAGATAGTATTGTCTTTCATATGGTGTTTTTCATATCAAAATACTTCAGTGCATTTTTGACCTTAGCAAGGTTTTTGTGAGTCTCATTTTGTCTCAAGTCAAAAAAGCATATAAATATTTCAATGATGCATTTGAAATGGTCCCATCACCATGTTTCTCAACATGAACAAAGGACCATGGACTTCAGCTGAAATAAAGGAATTTGAATTCAAGACCAGGAAAACTTTCTAAAAAAAAGAATAACGAAATACTAAAACTAATTGCCTGGAGAGGAGCACATGGTTTCTGTCACTAGAGGTTTGTAGGAACAGAGAGATAGATATGGTGGGAAGGGCTTAACAGACTTGGCCCTCATGGGATTTCTGAGGATCCCTTCTGATATCATTTTCTAGGAAACAGGATTTGATATGTCTTGGGTGGGGGGAAAAGTCCTGGCCAACACAAGCTAGTAATATCTCCAAGTCAACAAACTGTGGTGTAGGATGCATATTTCCAAAATCACATGACAGGCTTTTTGCATAAGGATATTAAGAAGAAGAATTAAAACAATTGTGATTTTCAGGCTTTTGGAAATTATATAGACAACCTTCTATGGATGTCTTAGTAGGACTTCTTTTCCCTTGGATGAATTTTAATTTGTTCTTATCAGGGGTATTTTCTCATGCTGAGACTTAAGGGGATCTCAGATGGCACCAGACACCAAATTTCAGTCACCAGAGTTGTGCTCCAGGGGTCTGTGTTGAATAGGCTACTCCAATCTGCCTCCCCATGTGGACAAGTCCCAAGAAACCTGAGAAATTGCCAAGTTTTTGAAAACTCAACCATGATTGTTGAAAAGAGATGAAAGCAGAGACCAGAGGTAGCCACTAGAAAGGGTGGTATATACTGAACTGCAAGCCTGGTTTAGACCTTCGAGCGTGATTCTCCTTTGAGATCTGTTTTGTTCATTTTATGAGAAAGCCATCAGCAGAGATGTAGAGATGAACCCATCAGAGAAGTTGGCATGTGACTTTATTGCAGCAACCCTTGTACCTCCTCACCCCACTCCTATGTCATCTGCACCTCCTGTGTAATGACAAGGGTTAGGGATAACACTGTGGAAGCCAAACATTGAAAGCTGATAAAAAGAAACTGCTTTTCCATCCACCTTGGTTCATTGAGTTAAATGCAGGAGAGTTCATAGATAAGCATGGCTTGGTCTGGATTTCAAGGAACCTTCACTGGTGAGGTCATTTAGAATCGTAGAATCATAGAATCATTAAGGTTGGAAAAGACCTCTAAGATCATCGAGTCCAATGGTCAATAAATTATATTATTATATTTCAATATATTTGAAAATATATGTGTTTGCACGAAGGGCAAAATGTAATCTGGAGTGAAATGACCCATGTTTTAGGGAAAAAAATCATTCTTCCTGCCTCTGTGCTTAAGCCACCTTTCTAGGCAGTTAAGGGGTTGGGTTTTCTGAGCAATATTATACCAGAGCTGCCCAAATGCAAGGTCTGTTGCACTTTCTCTGAAGTAAGTGATGTGGGAGGCTACTTGAACCATTAGATATGTGGTCAGTTTACCTTGGAGTGGTCCTTTATCACACATCAGCTGAATGGAGTATGGTGGGTGTCCATGCTCTTTGCCTGTGCCAAATGCAAATCAATAAAAGCTAGCATAGCTTGTGCTAAAACTAAACTGATTTGCATCCTCTGGCATCCATGGGGGGGTGGAGAGAACGTGCCTAAGTGGTTACTACCTTCAGTAGCACCACCGCGAGACTCACCATAACTTGCCAGTCTGTGATAGTTTGTGAGTCCGGGAGTCCTCAGCAACACCAAGTGCCTGAACCCCCAGTTAGGTGGGTCATGTACCCTGACCAGATCCCACAAATCTTGTGTCTGAAGTGAAATGCCAAAATTGCTTGCGATGAGTTGAAGGGTAGAGTTGCACAAAATGTTTAGGGATGTGACTCCTGCATTCACTGAGAATGACCCCTGCCCCTGTTCTGGGAATTGCACGGCAAGTTTGCAAATTAATCTGCACGCTGCCATATGTAACATGCAAGGTTTCCTTAAGTTTGCTTTCCTCCAATTTGGCAAGATGTTTTTCAGCTCCTGCCACAAACTATCCTCCTTGCTGTCATGTCATAACATGTCTTAACCCTAAGGCAAAGAGCCATACCTGCAGGTTGCAATTTCAGGTGATATACCAAGTCGCTTGACCTATATGATGAAGCACGTGTTTCTGTCCGGCCAGCATCTGAAGTGTTGTGACTACCGCCAAGCCTGCCGTAACTGCAAAGCTGTTACAATATTATGACAAGCAGTTTTCAAATCCCAAGGTGCTTGTGAAATGCTAGGAAGTTTATGGCCCACGGCATCCCCTTCCCTGCTGAGAAGGATGAAAAAGAAAGAGCACAGTCGCCTTATCAGAAATGAATGAATGGATGGTCTGTTATTAGCTAACGGTCCCAGAGGCAAGAAGCAGTTAACAGTCAGCAAACTCCTACCACGAGTATGGTACAGGCTAATGCCCCAGGGATATTTTTTTCCTCTTTAAACAGAAATTAATCATGCAGAACCGAAACACTTTCCTCTGTGCTCCTACTCTGATTGCACAGACAAGGAGAAAAACCCAAAGGTTTAGTGGAACTCCGTTGAAGGGGAGTGGAGGAAATATCTCTTTAAAAGCTTTTAAAAATAGAGTGCTTTTCTATATTCTTGTCATTTGCGAAGAACTCTGTCTTGGCCACCTGCATCCTGAGGCAGCAGGTTTAGTGATGGCTGTAGGATCCCAATACCCACATGAGGGATGAGCCAGTTGCACGTGGTTCAGCTCCAGGCCCCCTTTGGAGGAGGGCAGTGGCCATTGGTGGGTATCAAAACATGCAGATTTTCTGAGGAGGAAGCTGGGAAGTACAATTGCCGCCTCCTTCCTTTAGCTTTGATACAGGGATGAACAGTTCTGGGTGTGAGCTAATTTATGGGTGAATGCAATAGATGCAAATCAGGGGGAGGAAGACTCTTTCTCCTGGAGCTCTTGGAGGGTGGGATAGAGGTGGTTGGGACTGAGCTCAGCTCACAGCTCCTTGCACCATGTTTCTCACTAACCCTGCTTTCTGTGTTACTTAAGAACATGATCCTCCCTGCTTAAAGTCTCTACAGGATCTACATTTGCTTCTAACCTCTTTCTCAAAGAAGTGTCAGGGTGGCAAGTGCTTTGCCATTGACAGACATCAGGACAAACTTCCTCAGTTTTTTGGGTTTTGTTTTGTTTAATGTAAAATTCAGGCTGTTATAGAAAGTCATCTCAGATGCTTTGACCTGAAACATAGAGGTCAACTGTTGGAGCTGAACTGTGATCTGTTAATTGTAACTAAAAGAAGGTAGATTTAGACTAGATATAAGGAAGAAGTGTTTACAATGAGAGTGGTGAAACACTGGCACAGGTTGCCCAGAGAGGTGGTAGATGCCCCATCCCTGGGAACATTCCAGGTCAGGTTGGACGGGGCTCTGAGCAACCTGATCTAGTTGAAGATGTCCCTACCCATGGCAGGGGGGTTGGACTACATGACTTTGAAAGGCCCCTTCCAACCCAAATCTTTCTATGATTCTATGATTCTAATAAGCTGTTACTCGGCAGGCAGATATGCCTTGCAAAACGTCAAGCACACTGTGGGATCATAAAGAATGCACTCTGACCAACTGTGATAATAAAATACCTTGCCACGTTTGGGAAGGCTATCTATCTTACTTCATTCTTTTAATTAACATTACCCCTCCCAACAAACCCCAAACCACTGGAATTGCTGTAGCATAACCTGGTTTTTGTAAATGTACTCTAAAATGCATGCCATCACCCTGGAGGCAATAAATCCAGAAAGGCAAAGAAGAAAATATTTATCTCAACATTTTAGCATCACAGGAAGGGAAACTTCCTCTGTCATGTTCACCCGTGAGTCGAAGACCATCTGGAGGGCTTCTGTTATTTCAAATCTTCTAAAAAACTCCTCCTCTGTTAGACTAATTGCATTAATTGTAGGCTGATTTTAAAAATAAGCTGTAGAAACAGAGCATGAAGCAAAGCTCAATTCAGAAGTGTTTCCCCCTCTTTCTAAACACAGTGGAGGCAGGCCATGTAAGAACAAGGACTCTGGCTCTGTCAGAGTTTGCTGGATGTCTTTGATGAACTACTCTCTTTTCTCTCACCAGACATTTTGCAAAGCCTGAGCTTAGTTAGCTCCATCCAGACTTTGTTAGATTCCCTCCTGCTCATCCTGGTGTCCTACTGCACTTTTGCTATGGGCAGAGTTTTGTAACGGGCTACCAAAAAAAGCACAGATTTAAAAAAAAATTGTTGTTACTCTGTTCAGAGTTTTAACAGCCTTATCAAAATGCAAGCAGTTATTTTATGCTGTTACAATGATTCTGATACAGTCAAAATTATCTAATTGTTGTTAATTCCTATTTATAATGCAATTACAATTGCATTATTATTTACAAACCTCCTACTATTTACCCCTTTTTCCAGAATTGTATTCACCCTTTCCATGTGCCATAACAGCAAGCCGTCAGCATGACAAGGTCTTTACTAGGAGGACTGCAATGTTGACTCTGTGGGTTTCTTTCCCCCAAGTCATGGTTCTGCTAAGGATTGCCTTTTATATATTTCCAGAAGTATATTCATAACACTTTTTTTTCTGATTGCCCTAAAAAAATATTTACAGAATGATTGCTAGCATTCTTTTGTTCTTCCATGTATGTGGAATGGTAAAACTACACAGATGCACAAATCTAAGCAAACTTTAGGTTAAAAAACACCTTGAAAATAGTTAGATGATTTACTAAAACAAATCCTGAACCACAGGGTAGGTAATGAACACCTGACGAGTGGGTAGTTTTCCCATTACGTTTAGGACAAGTTAGACAAGGGTCATTTGAACCTAAAGCAAGTTGCAAGCACAGCAAAACATTCTTAAATAATTTTGCAAGCACAGGTGAAATGAAGACAAAAATGCATTCAAACCCAGAGAAGTCCAGACAAGGCCTGAGAAGTCCAGAGGAATCTGCTCCGTTGTTTTTGACTACAATTAAATGTTGCACATTCCTTCAGGAAGATGAATTTTCCCAATAATGACATGGTCTTTGAAAGAGGGCCCAGTAGCAGAACCATCTGCTCAAAAGATTTTTCTAAAGGCTTTATTCTAGTTCTGCTCTAAATTTCACATATATGAAATTGGAGTGCATGCATGCTTCAGAATAATATCTCAAAAGAGAGCAGCTGGAAAGTGCATACAGCTACTGAATCAAGATGACAAGGATTTGCTGAGTTATTGTCAGCAGAGGGTTGTGTCGGGCCCATTTGTACGAGATGCTAAGCTACATCTACTTTCCCATTATCTCCAGTGAGAGCTAAGCATGCTCAGTGCCCTGCAGAATTAGATCTAGTGTATTTTTCTTTTTTTTCCTTCCTGGCAGGGTGTGCTCAGCACAGTCTATTTCAGTCTCAGCACCATGCCTTGTTTTTTCCAGGATAATCTAGGATTTGCTTCATCAACAACTTTTGTTCTTCCTCTTGTGACCAGATGTGTATGCCCTTTTTTCTATACTGTTGAAGTTGGAACTGAAATCTGGGGGAATCACAGACAACTTTTTGCTGGATAAACTTAAAGGAATTGCTCTGTTTTTAGAAAGCAAGAATGACAATTAATTCAACCATATGCAAAGTTTTTTTTTTTAGAAATGGATTACCCAGAGGAGAAGATGGAGAGAGACGAGAAGGAGGGACGGAGGAGAAAAAGGAGATCCTGTGCAGATCCTGGGCTTGTCTGCAAGCTCAGTGAAGACCTAAGTACACCCGTGAAATCTAAGCCTTCACTGAAAGGCAATGGGATCTCTTGGGCAGCCTGAAGAGAAAGGTAAAATGCTTGAGGAAAACTGGGACTCCAAATACTTCAATGTATTGGGAGCCTCACTAGTTTCAGTTTTTCTTTGAGCATTTGGCTCACTGGAAGATCACAACCGACAGTGACTCCAGTGAGCAGAATTATTTCTTCCAGGGCAGGCAGCAGCAGATTTGGACTGGTGGCTTGGGACAGGTGAGCTGCAAGAGGTGCGTTCCTCAATGCACTTTGAGGATATTAAGTTGCGAGGAGAGGAACAAGCTTTGCTGTACACTACTCAGAAAAAGAAAATGAGGGAGAAGACTGAAGTTTAGAAATTGATGTTTAAAGGCAAGTGCAAAGAACCTCATAGCGTATCTCATTTCAGTTTCTCTTCTGAATGTTGAGCAAACCCAGACTTTTCCATCAGACTGACCCTCTGATCATTGTCGTTATCTCCTTTCTCCTATTTGTCCACACGTTTCTTGAACTGCATAACCTGAAACCCTAATGACAATTCAGCCGAGGTGTGAGCTGGTTCCCCCAGCTGAGACAGATCTCAGTGTTATCTTGTACACCAGAAGAAAAATGCCACAAAGTCTGTGCAGACTGAAGCTAGAATTGCAGCTGTCTAGTGATGTACAAGTTTTCTTTCCGAGATGGTCACATCAGCACTGAATTCATGGTCCTGCACAGCTTCTGGCATCTCTTTGGAGAAAGTTTTGCTCTAACCAAAGTCACTGAATATGATAAAACTTCTTGAATATCCATCTGCTGCAATAGTAAGGCTTATATACATCATACAAGATTGGTTTTGCCTCATATAGCTTGCAGAAAATGGAAATAAAGAAGTATTATCAGCATTTGGTAGCATTCAAGCTATTACAGGAACAAGGAACATGAATGGAAGGGAACTGAAATGAGGTAATGTCACTTCAATGATCCTATAGTAGAGAGATTGAAACACAAGACATTTCAAAAAGGGAAACCTTCTCAGCTGAAGATTTCCACAGCAGGAGCTACAAATCATGGTACTTACAGTGGTCACATTTGACAATGACTGGGAAACAAAGGTTAAATACAGAAGTAGGAGATATTGTAACTAGAGCTGGTCAAAACTTGATATTTCCATTTCAAGACAAAATAAGAAATGCCAAACCCAAAACAGATCTGGTTCAGTTGGAACAAAGACTACAAATTTTTTAGTAAATTAAGATCCTGAAAATACTGTTTCACAGTAATTGGAAACATTTAGTGGGACTGAAATGAACACAAAGTTCACTTCAGAACTAGCCACGGACAGACTGGATCCTTAACTTTTACCTTGCTCACAGGAAGGTACAACGAATCTCACATCTACCTGCACTGGACAAAGAGATAAGATGTGATTTTCAAGGTAAGTGCTATCAACTTTTACTGCTGCAGCTTTTCATAAAGGTAGGTGTAGTTACCACCTGATTTAAAGAAGGGGGTGAGTATGCAACCATACATCCCTGTCCTCATCACATGATGCTGGGAAGTGCACTTAGGATTCCTGTACTTACATCTACAAAAATTTTTGCAGAAATACAGGTGTATGCATCATCCAGCACATGTGCAGGGAGGCTGTTGGTGTGTTGGACCTCGTGTACATGTAGATCAACTGCATGTGACCAGTACCCATGGTCCTGCGGACTGAACATCCAGCCCCTGTTGCTGAATATTCAGAAGCCACAAGCAAATGCACTTTTCCAGGATGAGAACATTGTGGCATAGAGAAGTAGAATGGAAGTGGGTCAAATCCCTCTAAACAACGCTGATTAACTCACAGCTGAAACTGAGACCAGTTCTTCTGAAGACCCTCTCTTGACATAATCTGACCTAGAGAAGCACTGCCAACTCCAGACACCTTAAAAAAGAACCTGACATATTAATTGCTACAGCATTTTATTTTATGTTTGACTTTTCACAGATGAACTGTGGTTCAGTTCTCTTTCGCAGCTAAAGTTTAGCTATCCTTGCAGTAAAGCAGCTTTTTTTTTTTTTTTTTGAACTTGTTGGAAGGGATCGGGGTGATGGAAAGTAGTTTAAAAATTACTAGAGGTATTTTTTTTTTCTTAGTTGAACTATAAATGCTATTTTAATGGGTATCCAGTAAAGTGAAAACCTAGTCAGGAATTCATCTAGAAGACTGAGAACCAGCCACAGGATCACAAAATGGTCCATTCTCAGAATAAGTATGAAATATAACTCATATTTCCTGTGGGCAGTGGTTTCATAATGCATAAAGCTACCAACAGTTTTGCCCTTCCTCCAATTTCTCATTACTCACTATTACATTTTAATGTAATAATTTTAAAATGTAATAGTGAGAAGAGAATCTTTCAAGCAGAACATTCCCAGTAATAAGTTTGCCCCTTTTCTTGGCTCAGTTATTTGAGCATGACTCCATCCGTTTACATGTTCCGGTGGGGGTTTTAAGTTGGTTGTTTTTTTTTCTTTTCCCTTTCCTTATATCTTCATAAAGTAGACATCTAGTGTAGGTCAGATAAATCACACCTAGAAGTGCTGGTTTCCCACCACTGACAATATAAAGCTCTAACAGTGAGCCTTGAACGTGGTGCATGAATCTGGAGCTGAATCCCAGCACCACTGTCTGAAGTGAGATGGGGTGAATCTTAGCTATTGATTTGGACACAATGGATGTCCACACTCTAAATTAGTCTTTGACTTGCAGCTGCTCTGATATAACGTACCAGCTGATACAAGCTGCTTTTTGCTGTCTGTAGCATACAGCCAATTCAGATCATCTTGTACCTCGAACCCACCGTTTAGATGCATCCCAGGTTCCCTTGCAGGGATAAACAACAGTGTCCTTTAAAGCATCAGGTTTGTCTTCCCTTTTGGGTGTATTTCTATGCAGACAGGGGGTAAAGTAGAGAAGGACTGGAATCAACAGAGAACTGTAAGCAGGCTGCTATCAAGAATTTTGCATGCCTGGGAAAATTTGAAATTCATAACAAAAGGGGTAGGCATAGGATGCAGCTGAGACTGCACTAATATCACAAACTGGTTTTCACAAGAGTCCTCTGTTGTGGGCTGATTGGCAGGTAACATACATGGGCAGGTACATGGATTTGTGCGCTCCCACTTTCAAATCTATCAGCAAAAACATGGCGAAAATGGAAACAGAGAGAAGACAGGTCCTCGAAGACAGTCACATGTCAAGGTCCCTTGGAACAGAGGACATGATAGCCTTGTTATTTCAATGACACTTCAGAAAATTTTGACCTGTGCTTTTCTTCTGGCTGTGTCTGTACAGGTAGATAAGGTTGATCAAAGACAAAAGGGTCTTGGTCAAGGACGCAAAGGGATCCAGAAGCTTGACAGGGATTTACACCTGGGTCTGCTGAGCTGGAGGCTGAGCTCCTCTGCACCTTCCTCTGCAGGGAGCAAGAATGTACTTAAAGACACATAAGTATGTGCTGTTCTTCAGTCCTGTTGGTAAAATAAGATGTGAAGCAGCTGACAGAGTTTGACCAAAATCTTGTTTGCCTGATGACTAAACACAAGATTTGTTTAACCAAATTCAAATAACATGGATGTTATTTTTGATTTATAGATCTCCAGAAGCCTTATCCAAACAAAATAACGTCTGTCTCTCTCCCATATGTCAGCCAAATGCTCTCAAGACTCTGTTTAAGATGTAGGAAGTTATTCATTGGTCACATTGTGACTCAGTATCACCTAGACTGGAACCAAACTGCTCCAGTCACTTAAAAAATGCCTTCTGATTTCCAGCCTAAGTTTATGCTGGGTCAATCTTTAACCTCTCTTCCTGTGCCAATAATGACTTACAGCATAAATGAATAACTCCTTTCCTGGTGGGAGTTCTCGCATGTATTTATATTCCCACTCAATGTTCATTTTGCTGGAGTAAGCATGATATGTTGGCACACCCTTTGTTTTGCTCTTGTGTCCTTGTCTCCTGGTTGTGCATGCAGTTTGCATGCTGTTTTGCTCTGGGGTGACTAACTAGTTTTTTGGCTGAGACACTATATCCTAAGATTCAAACCATGCCCCTTGGTATGGAAAGAACAGGGCATTCATTAGTATGCACTCAAAGATAATATATTCATAGCATTAATCACCCCTGACAAAACAGGCCATCCCTGCCCACAGTCATCCCAGGAGCTTTTTCATGTAGCTATTTTTATATCTTTTCATCTTTCTTGCTCGTGGCATTGGTAGGGAAAGTACATAGGGCAGGAGGTTCACAACTAGAACTGTCCAAGCAGTTGTTTATCCAGATCGAGCTGCAGAAACTTTCTTAAAAGTCAGGGCAGGGAGAAGGTGGTTCTCAAGGGTATTCATCCTGTCCTAAGGCAGGCGTTTAAGATAGCTCAGGTGAATTGCCTGGTAGAGACCATTCTTTCTCCATTGATGCTAAAGGGTGGCTACACAGTTGAGGCTACAGGTGGGATTCATTTAATCCACCTTCAGACATCTACAGTGTCACTCCATTTGAGCTAATGACTAATGACTAAAGCTTTTTTATAGTCTGTGGGGAGAAATAGGAATTCACAGGATTAGGAATAGGAATTTGTAGGATCTGTAGGAATCTGATCCATTTTACATATTTCTTCTGTGTCTTTGAGAAGCCTATTTCTGTCTAAGGACTATGAAAGGTATAGGAAAATTGAATAGGTCAAGTGTAGCTATTAGTATAAATTACATATCTACATTCAAAAAAATAATTTCTGAAATCTCATCAAGAGCAAGGAAAATAGCTGCAGGTGAGCAACAGAGCATGTTTCTCTGCTTTATTACAGTTGCCAAGTCTCTCACAATCACAATGTGAATCCTTTTGCCTATGTTCTTGGAGAAACTCTGCAGAACATCTCCTACTGTTTTCCTTGGTGTGTGCTCCACCAACCAATCCTGACTGGCCCATGGCATTGCAGAGTTAGAGAGGCAATACCATGTCAAAGGGAAAAAGGAAATAAGAGTGTCCTTTAGTAGGAATGCATGTTGAAAGGGATCCCATGAAAAGATAATCCCCACTCCTTATAGCTGCCCAGAGATAAAAACCATTTCTTATTGTATGAGCATAGGTGTCCTCATTCACCCAGGTTATCCAATGCAAAGGTCTTAAATGCTAGGAAAGAATATATTCTGCAGGGTTGGTTTGTCCCATCTCTTGGTGGGGGACTCTATCACCACCTAGCCTGGGAAAGCTACAGAAGGTATGAAGTTGCTCAGCTGGCTTACTTTGTTCGTAGGACATATCAGCTGAGATTCATCTTGCCTTATTTTATCTCAACTTAAGCTGCTTATGGTCTGAATTACACTTATGTCTGTGTTTTTACTTTTCTCATCATATGTGGTCATTTCTTAAGCACTGTCTCACACCTTGACATTAATTGTCCAGCAGAACTACGTTGAGGTTGCACAGTCCTGCTGCACCAAACGTGGGAAAACTTGGCTCAAAGCCAGCCAAACCTCCCAAACCAAGGGCTATAAAGTGCACAGTTCCTGATATTTGTAACTATTTCAATAATTTGTAGGAGTCCTAGGGAAAAATCAGGACTCTACTGTGAATTATCATGCCAGCTACTCTGCACACACAGAGATCTATTTACCTAAGGTAGATATCCAGGCATTAGATATTTAATTCCAAATTCATCACCTTGGCTTCCTTCATGATGAAAAAAGGGAAATAGGCATCTTCAGAAGATGATTAACTCGACCTGCTTGAGATGACTCTCTTAAGACTGAACAACTTGTCTTTAATCTTTTGACCTTAAGAGAGATTAATCCTACCTTAATTGTTTAATCTAAATGAAACATCTAAGCTCTCCTGCTAGAACAGGGAGTATAGCATGAACCTCTGGATGGAATTTCATGCTATTTTACCAGTGAGAGCTAAGGCACGTGGGTTAAAAGATAAAACTAATGGTTTCTTTTTCCCCTGTTTTAGAAAGAGACCATTCAATAAGGTAGGGTAGACCTTGAACTTTTATATGGCTGAGACTTGGTGAAAGGATAATTTCCTGGTTTGTCTCTAGTCACTGGCTAGAATGTCATACCATCTCTCTCAAAATGGTGCATGAAGGTACATGTCATTGAACTATTCCTGGTGGCGCATGTGACAGTCCCTTAAAACAATGTGACATGGACAGAGAGAAAACTGTTGTCCTTTGGTACATCAATTTTATTTCTTGTATTCCTGGAGTACAAGAAGCACCTTCTGTATTTTACCTCAGGAACATGGGTTGAAATGCTGTAAATAATTCCAGTAAGTCAGTCCCTCCTCCCTCTCAGAAAAGCTGAGATACTTTCTGGTTCTCAGTTACTATTAACTGGCATATTAAATGTCTCAGGGCCCTGAAGGCGACTGCAACATCATGACATGAGTCCTACAACTAGGTTCTCTCCCCTCCAGTTGGGGTGGCTTGCCTGTGTACATACATACAAATGTACGTTGGCGACAGCTCTTAGCCCATGCTATTCTCCTAGTTGTACGTGGGCCAGAAACTGTTTCCAAAAGGCAGTTTGGAAGCAGAAATCACTTTTTGGGGGAGTAACACAGCTTAAGAATATTCACACAGAACCCTTGCTGCAAGTTGGCCTCCGAGCACGGTCCGTGTGTATTTAACTTACTACCATAGACACAGCCAGCGAGTGCAGAGCTCTGCAGGAGCTGAGAGCCACTTCTCCACCCAGAGGCTGTTCACTGGTGGTATCTGGGCTTCTGTGGTTCCTGGAAAAAATGACTGGCCACGTTCTTCTTTTGTGCGAGGCAGTGTCTTCTGATGATTCCTGCTGAGGTGCTCAGAAAGAAGCCATTGTCTAAAATAAAAATAAAAATTGTGGCAAGGTGCCCTTCCATACAAAGGAAAGAAAGCACAACTTTGGCTTACCAGTGAATACCACCCTGATTTCAGCAGTGACTGACAGCTGAGGCAGGCATTGATTGCAACTGGAAAAGACTATCTGAGCTGTAAAGGCACGGGCCAACCACATTCTTTAGCACTGAAAGAAAAAGGAGTGACGGGGTGTTGCTGGGGATAGAGCAGCACGTCAGACTGCAAGGACTGCACATGCAGCGATAGCTTCCCACAGTAATTTTTGATACAAGGCTGTTTTCTGGTTGCTAACTAAAATGATCTTGTTTAGAGAACACTGACCTTCAGGCTGCAAACAGCTGGTGGTTTTGTGGTTTCCAGGAGGGAAAAGCTTGGGAGTCCACGTCCTTTTGGAGTTACTAAAAAAGTCATGATGGAAAAGAGGTACCGGAGGCAGGGAGACGGTTTCAACATGCAGTCTCATGATGCAAGGGCTTGCTTCTTCCTGAAGAAAAAATGATCCCACCCTCTCTTCTCTTCTTAACAAAGTGCTCTCACTCTTCTGTCTTGTACCTTCACCAGTTCAGGCAATGCTGTGTAGTGAGATGGACCGAGTTAGTTGGTTAGTTGTCAGTCAGAGTCATCTCCTGATCTGGCTCACCGTATTGTCATAGTGAAGGCACAAGAAAGGGAGAGAGGACCACTCCTTTTGGCAGCAGTGTGGACTTCAAATTTTTGTCAGACTGCAATCTTAGGATAATGGAAATAAATGGCTTTCTGTTTACAAAAATAGATGGAGGCCAAGGACCAGGGCCAAAGGGTAAGATCTCTGCAAGACTGCTTTAAAGACTGAAGGCAAAATGCAGCCAATGGGTTCCGAGTGGAGAGACCTCCCCAGAAAAGACAGGAAAAAAGCCTGCAGTATGTCAGATGTGTAACTGAATGGCAGAATGTTATGGAAAAAACCTTCATAAATTGGATTAAAAAGGGATTAGAGAAACTCCTGGAACATAAAACCAGTGGCTTAGACAGTCCTAAGCTCCTGGCTTCCCAAAATTGGTAGGTTACAGCCATGGGAAATGCAGCTCTAGCCTTGTCTTGTTTCTTCTACGCTTTCTTCACTGCCCACTGTCAGAGAAAAGATACTGAACTCAATCACTTGCCTTGACTGGATTCTCCTAATTTCAGTTTGCAGAGCTGTAACAAACAGTTGAATAGAGGAACAAACACATTTTGCCTGGTGCACTCTGATAGACACAAAGTTTGGCCCTTGCACTTCAAAACAGGATTTGCGTCAATGGGATCACTTTGCAGACACATTGAGGCTGATTGAAATCACAGCCTGCTTGCATGCCCCTTTCCCCCCTTGCCCCATCTCCCTTAAGAGTGAACGCTCATCAACTTATTCTCCTGCCAAAACAAAAACCAGTCTGTTTTCAAGCAGGTCATGTTTACTGCACTTGATGTGACGAGCAGTGCAATGTGCATGCAGACATTTAGGCTATATAAAAGTTATCAATGAGTCCCCTCTTGAATATGAAGATTTCTGAGCTTTCTCCATCCACAAAAAATCTCCAAGGAATGGAGAAGAAACTAGTACTGTGGGAGAGAGATTTTTTCTGCAGCACTCAGTATCCTCAACCTGTATTTTCTATCTGCAGGTCATACAATAGGCTCATGTGATAGGCATTGAATTGATTTGTCTTTGCACTGAGTATCATCAGGAAAAGACAAAATATTAGCAGTTCATTGAGTTTGCTTCCTTTTTGGGCACTTTTGAAAAAAAAAAATGTTCCTATGGTGGGAGATTCATTTAAAGTTAACCTGAGGTCAAGCTGTATCTTGCTGTATCTGAAATTGTAAACATGCCTAGTTTAAACCAAGAGACATTGTCGAGTTTGTTCTTGCTTCCTGTGGATAGCGAGAACAGAGGTTATGAGAGTGAGGGGAGCTGTGTAAAAAGTCAGCATATGTTAGTTCTTGTTTGTTCTCATAATGGTGTCAAAACCAGGAAGATATGTTGGTCCTGTGGGTTTACCAACTCAGTCATGCTTATTCATCCTCAACGGGTTTGGTAGAAAAAGTCCCTGCAGCTTTGCAACTTCAGCTGTGGTCCAAAGAGATTACCCTGCCTAACTTCATTAACGTTTGTATAACCATCTTGCTTAGAAGAAAAACTCCACTTCAACAAAGCATTCGTTTTTTTTTCACATCTGTGCTTAAACATCACCAGCTTCTGTTGGACCTCTGCATGAATCTGTTTATCGAATCAGTTCTTCTTAGGTTGTGTTATCCCAAAGAGTGAAGATAGATATGAACTATTCTCCAAATACTCCAAAGTGGCACAATTTCAGCCTGTTCTGGATTGCAATACTCATGGGTGCAACACCTCACTCCTATGAATTTACAGGCTCTGGCAGAAAAACCACTCATAATCTAAGCACTTAGGTCTATCTTCTTTACATATATTTGCTTTCAGTTGCTGCATAGGTCAAGCGGTAGGACGGCCTGTTTGCAGTTTCAAAGACCTTAAGTTCAGACCTGGATGGTAGTTGTGGTTGTATGGATGTGGTCATGGTTCACTACACAGCTATGCCTTAGCCATGATAAAGGGTAAAGCTTGGCAGAGGGTCAGGCTGTGGGATACATACACCCAACCAGCTCAGCCATCCCACTGACCAGAGCACTCACTTTGTCCCAGTCATTTAAGGCCTCCAAAGAATTATTCCAGGAGCTCAGGAAGGAAAACACTCCTCCGTCTCTGCTAGCTGCCTTGAATGTGGCTCCTGCCGACACCATGGACTCCCCCACTGGCAAGACAAATAAAGTCATGTTTTCTTAGCTCCAGCCTCCTCACTCCCTGGGAGGATTCATGTGATTTCAAGGTGATTTGCAACAACTTTCATTTTTTCATGTTCTGACAGCAGTGTTAAATAGCTTTTTTTTTAACCCATGACAGATGTTTGTAGGAGTATTGTAGCTCTGGCCATCTTGGACTCTACTTTCCCATCCTGAACTGTCTTTGGAGGCTTTTTCTTATATGACGTATTCAAGGGTACAAAAGAAAAAAAGATTTTGTTTTAACATATGAATAGGGAGTGTTTGATGAGGTGAGGTACTGTTTCAGTGAGAAAGGAATAACCAAAAACATGAAGCTGCAGAGAAATGTCCACGAGATCACCAGATTGGCACATAATGAGAGATTACCAGCATCCTTTGAGATTTTGTAACAGATCATGTGTACTTACGTGTGGTCCTAGCCCAATGTAAATGCACTTTGAATCACCAATGGACAGCCATGAAAGGTGGTAACTTCCGAAAACATTGCATTGTTAATGACACTCAGGGTGCACATTAGTGTTCAACCTAAACAAGGACCAAGCATTTTCCAATTATTAGAAGGAGAACAATAATCAGTTATTCAGATTTTTGGTGCCAGAGTTAAATCCAGGGTAGAGGTAAAGAAAGCACAATTCAGAAAGAAGCTACAGTGTGTGGTTGAAGGAAATACATGAAAGAAAGTTTTTCTTCACTAAGAAATGTTGTAGGGAGAGCTGTCTCTTGTGAAAGGCTAAGAATTGATAATTCTTCGGTGCCTTGGTCCAGAATCAAACAGCCAAAAGTCCACATACATTCTTCTGTCTAGTGTTCCCCTCTGGCTCTACATCTTTGGAGGTATGTCATGCATGGGGCAGACTGAGTCACAGACATAGGAGGAATTTGGATCACTGGCTTTCTTAGCTGGCACTTCAGCCTAAGATTTTAAAACATCTTATGCAGAAAGTCCAAATATGAAATTACTTAGAGTGAGCGAGCTCTTGAAAACATTGGCTGCAACATCGTCTTTCTGTGTATTACTTTTACCCTCACTGCTTGCTGCCTGAACTCTCACTGCTCAGAGGGTAATGCTTATATAGGCAGCAGAGCAACACACTCCCGCAGCCCTCAGCTGGGGAGGCACTTCCAGGGCACTTGATTACATTCCCTTGCCCTATGGCACAAATGGCCCAGCTGCCACCAGTGATGAGTTAGAGCATCATCAAAGATCCTTTTCCCAGTTCATTGCAAAATTATCTTCTAGGGAATCATTCCACAGCACCAGCACTCCTTCTTCTCTATATCCTTCCAGGCTTGCCAGGTTCCACCTGAAGAGCTGGCCAAGGAAGGAGATAAATTCAATCAGCCAATGTATTACAGCAGTGTGGCTTGTTTTGGTCCATTCTGCCTCTTAGTACTAACGGTAATTGCAGTGGAGATGGTGCACTGACTACCTACTGGGATACCAGCCTCCCATGGGGTTTTTGCAATGGTGTGCTATGCCTACGCACATATGCTTTCTAGAGTTTGCTGATCCAGAATCACATCTGGGTCGCTCTTGACACTGATCTATCAGCACCAGTTAATGTAAAGCTAGTACGGATTCAGCCCCTTTAGCTACAAGTGTGCTTTTTGTGTTGAGCTTTGCCCTTTTCAGAAACGCATTCTGGTTTTCAACTGCTGCAGTGCTACTCTAGCTAGATTCACTTTTAAGAGCACTTTGTAGTGTTTTGGTCTCAGAAAGCAACGTCTATGCTTATTTCTACACTCTTCTGTTCCTTATCCAATGTGCAAATGCATTGTGATTGAAAAGTGCCATTATTTGTGAGGTGGTTTTCATTTTCAGACAGCACATCTGCATAAATGAAATAGGACTTGTGCTCCATTCCTGCCCTTAGCTGTGCAGAAAGGAAAGGGAATATTGAGTACAAAACCTAAGCACTTTCTTAAAGAGAAAAGAATGTTTGTGATGGAAGTATAAATACTATAAGATAAGACTCAGATAAAACTGGTCTGGAGAAAAAAAGAGAGACAGATAAACTAATCGATGCTAATGGATGAAGAGGGGAAGGATGGTCCGGTTGGTGAGGTGTTACTCTGGGACCCTGGAAACTGTCAGATTGCTGCAAATGAAGGTATTAATGCGTTTTAAGATATTGCCTCTGCTCCTCTGGGTCAGCACAACCGATTGCATGTACTCTCTTGGTCTGGTCACTGGAAGTGTGAGGAGTTACTTTAAATCCCTATTATACTGTGGTCTTACTTCTTCTCCAGGTGGTCATTCATCTTCCTTCAAGTCCCATCTTCAGAGTTCATGCGCTGCCGGCGAGGTGTGACTATCTCCCTGTTCTCAGTTTATAAAGCAGTTTTGATCCCTGTAGACTGCAAACTGCCCGGAAGGTTTAAAATCGGTGGGACCACTAGATCAGTCATCCTAACCCTGCTTCAACACCGGGCAGAGTTTCTCCTGATGAGTCCTGCACTGAGTCCAGCAACAGCCTTGTGAATGTCGTGCAGAACAGCATCTCATTTTGAGTTGAAAGATCAACAGACCAAATCTTCTTTTTGATAAAAGGCAAAGGTTAAGCTTTTTCACTCCCTCACACTGCAAAATATTTTCTAACTTTTTCTACAGTGTTAGTGAACAGCTTTGTCTTTTCTATATTATTAGGCATAGTTTTACTCCTTCTAGCGACAAACTTTTTGCTTCAGATATACTTTAAAAGCTCTTTCAAATAGGCCCTCTCAGACAGGAATCCTCCAGGTTCTTAAACTCCATTATTTACCTCTGTGCACCTCAAAATTTCCCACTTCTATTCTTTGTTTTTCTTGTTTTCATTTATTTTATATTGATTTTCTGACTCTCTCTGTTTTTACTTTGCCATTTGTCCTTGTGAAATCACACCTTTTTAGATCTCTAATAAAAAACTCCTAGAGTTCATGTACATTTTTCATCTGCTTTTCCTCCTCTGAATCAATTTTACTCGTTAATCTTTCCGGCCAGAGACAAGAGGCCTTTCAGAAGTACCAAGGATATAAATGATAGGTTGAGACACTTCCATTTTCCTATGAGAGCTGTTATCAGGCTATGATCACTGACCCCTCAGAAACCACCAAATTCCAGTTCCATGAGTAATTCATCTTTATTAGGTAATGAGTTCCAAAATAAGCAGCTTGTGTTACATGTGTGACCTTCTCATGCTACAAAATGACCAGAAGAAACTTTAGTGATGCTTTAGCTGGGTTTCCATCTTTCATTAAGGACTGTGTAGAGCAGCTGATACAGTCACTCCGTTTAGGTGCTATTCTGTTATAAAGGCAGGCGATCGATTCTTTGTGTGTGCATTTGGCTGCAGTTCCTGAACTGGGTCAAACCCCCACCAGTTGTCTTAAACACACTCATAAGAAGTTACCATGGGTCTCACTGACATATATGGCATGGGATTTGGTTGCCCACAAATGAGTGTCCTGTGTCCCTATGTCCAAGATATATCCATATACTCAAGATATATGAGAAGCCTACAGAAGATCGGCAGATATCACCAGGGTCCTACAGAAGATGTGTACCAAAGTCACCAGACAACAAGTGAAGTTGAGAGCTAAGAGCTCCTCCGTTGGTCCTGGTAACTGCCTGTAAGGAGAGGGTTTCTTTTGGGGAAAATCAGCCTTGTGCTTACCATGGGGGAAGAACTACACAGAGCCCTCCTCACTCATGAGTCAACGGGCTGCAGGCTTTATCGTGTCTTTTGGAATTTGTTCATATCTCCAAACATTTTTTTCTGTGATCTCATGGGATAGAGTTGCTTCCTGATTAGGAGATGCTCAATGTCTAGCTTTGGTCTCTGTGTTTCTCCTTTCTCTTCACATTTCTTTCATCATGCTGGTTTTGTTTGCTTTGGGAAAATTGCAAAACAGCTGATCCAAACCCCATGAAAGTCAGTGGGAGGCTTTGAACAGGCTTTGATGGGGTTTGGATTAATCAAGTGAGAAATAATGATAGACTGACAGATTCAGCTTTGGCATTAATCTTTTTGGTTGAAATGGCTGGCTGACTCTCGTAATATATGTCTGTTGTTTCTTTTAAGTATTCTTACTTAACCATTCAGAATTGAATAAACAGCTCTCGGAAGGGAAAGAAAGACAACAAACTATTTATCATTCTTTATTGCAAGTAGCTGTTTGCATTACATTAGCACCCGGTGGCTTTGCTGAGTCAGGTGCTGCAAGAGCATGGGCTCAGAAATACAATCTCTGATGAATTCCTGAACAGCGAGTGTAACATCACCCTCAGTCCCCAGTTGGGGACTTGAAACACAGAGAGATTAAGTCACTATTCTTTAAGTAGATGCTGGCCTAAGTCTTTGAAACAAGGTTTAATGGAAGCCCAATAATTGCAACAGTCAGTGGAAGAATCTGGGCTTCCCTTTCTCCAAAACAGAGTTTCTGGGAGATTGGTGACTCAGCTAAGGGTAAGCTGGACCTTTCTGGACAATTTTGGACACAGAAAGGCTGTGGACTTGCTGAGTAGGGTCTCCTAGTCCCTCCTAAGACAATGGGGTGAGCAGCGAGCACCCAATCATTCAAACATGGTTAGACATACTGTCAATGACACAGAGGTGTTGTATTTGCATATTTGTTAGCTTTTTGGTCTCTGGCACATTTATTAAGGGTGCCATGGTAGTAAGTGGATGACAAGTTTGCAAGCAGAGTCAGCTGATATTCCCCAGACTCATTTGGTGTCCAAAACACAGCCTTTGTTTCATCTTGCTCCCCAAAATCCCATTCCAGCTTTGACCAGCTGGAAGGTCTATGGAGTCAGGTCTGGGAGAAGCTGTCTAGGCTGAAATAAGACAGATCAAGTGCCGAAGTGCATCTGGACTGGGTTCACAAAGACTCTTCGGTAAAGAATCAGGGTTCCTACTTACTTTAAGGGAAAGCTAAGTGTCTGAATATTTCTGTTCATTTTTTAATCTTGACTTGTGGCTTTCAAATGATAAACCCACAGAAAAGGTGAGAGGATGCTACTAATTCCAAAAAGTTCTTTAAACAGTGGAGATAGCAACAACACTGGTGCTAAGAGCTGACAGTTTGCATCCTAGCCTTTATCCTTGTGTGAAATCCACGTAACAATAGTTATTTCTTGACACTGATTAATGTACAATCTAATTAAAAAAAAACCCTGAGAATGGGAAGCCTTGTTTTCTTGTCTTCGTTCCCAGTGTAAGTTTGTTTCACACTACACATTCTTTACTGACAGCCTTCAGTTTATCTATCTGATTGGTGTGGACAACTGCTAGAATAAGAATATGTAGTATTCATAATTCGAATATGTAGAATAAAAGACTCTCACTGTTCACTTCATTAATGATGCTTGCTGAATTTCCATTGAGTGTAAAGTGAGATCAGATGTAGATGTCACTGTATGGTGAATGGACTCAATACAGTTCCCTAAGCATAGGTATTTTTTTGGCATTTGGCATTTGGCATCTAGGAAAACTGAGATCTCCACACGGGACTGGCAGATGTGACACAGTATGTATGAAAGCCTTACATCCTCTCGGAACAGCAGCTGGAATTTGGGTGGAATACCCCGGAGCATCTCCAGTATCACTAGATTCCCGAGACTAAGCAACTGCATTAGTCAATGGAGCTGGTATAGCCTTGGCATGTGCTCCTAAAACAGATAGTTAAATCAAGGTCTCGTCCAGCTTTTTTTTTGTTGATTGTACAGGAAGTCCAAGAGGTGGGATGTAACCAACTCTGTGCACCTACAGCAGGGTGAGGAATCTTCTGTTTGCTCCTGGAGGTCCCTGTACCATGAAGTGTTCGACTTTCCCAATGTCATTGCCATAATAGTCACGATTATCAAAAGGATCCTTCCACAGCGATTACAGCTGAACTGTGGCAGTAATTGACTTTTTTGGTTACTCAGGGTTGCTTATAAGGCCAAAATATAAAGAAACACTGTCATTGTCAGAAGATATTTGCCTTCCTTGCCCTGTCCTTTTACAAGGAATAATAATGCCAGAGTTCATTTGCAGCAAGATGAATGGCTTCAAAGGGTTCCCAATAAAAAACACAGCCTCGTGTGGGGTTGCTGCATATTTTAGTGGGAGGTCTGGAAGAAATATGATCCCCTCATCTTAGGCTGCCAAGTGTGGGTAATTGTCATACTCTGAAGATTGTAGATAGGGATATCTTTGGCAGTTTGTGTCCAGTCAATAGACTTACAGCTATTATGCAATTTCCCTTTGCTGTAGGTTTAGTTTGTTCTGTCACAGAAACAGAGGGAGTATTTCTAGAGCATCCATAAGGGAACAGCTAGCCTCCCATGCACAGTATTTGCTTGGCAGAGGAACGCTGTCCTAATGAGAATAGAAAATGCGGAGAAATTTTCTAACCAGGCAACATTACACTGGGACACGCTTATTCACTGAGTCCAGCATAGTTTGTTCCATACATCTCAAGTTTGATGAACTTCTGCTGAAATGATAGGACCCAGTAGGCAACAAAACAGAGGACATTGTCCCGGAACTGTTATCCAGAACTCTTCTTATCCTAGGCGGCATGAACTCTGTTCAAGACATGTAGAAAGTACTAAAGCAATGGCAGCTCCTGTTTCAGGACACAGGATTGAAGCCAAAGTTCTTCCTCCAACTTTGCTCCTACAAGAAGTGGCGTCCATGAGATTTCTGCATGTTTGGAAATGTGGTATTTGGCCTTCAGGCATTGAAAAGGGTGTTAAAAAGGGGTAGGCATTTTACCCTGCCTTTGTGTGTGTGTTGGTGTGCTACTGATATCCTTCAGCTCTTACAGTCTCTTTCCACAGTGGGAAGAGAGACTAAGGATAGCGAAACAAAAATTCAGTATGTTCTTTTATCTAAACATGTGCTTTGTATGAACTATTTACACATTTCAACCTTTTCCATCAAAATCTTGAAGGGTAGTATAAAACAAGCACAAAAACCTCAACGACCACAAAACAAAACAACAACACAGAGTCCCGTTTTCTTCTTTCATCCAGTTTCCTTCCCTCCAGCCACAGAAAGAGTCTAAATTAATTTATCGCATCATTGATTTCATAGCACAAGATGAGAAGATTTCATGTATCTGACATCTGAAAAATAACCTCCACCCACTGGAGTGGGACCCTGCAGTCCAGCCACTGATGTGGTGAGGATAACAGGGAAAAGGGAGGCAAAAACTTGAGATATTGCCATCATTTTTTATGAGGACAGAATTCCTGCTCTAAATCAAATCCATGCACACTTTTGAACTTCAGACTACTTTTGTTCAGCACTCAGGTCAGTGGGAGTTTTAATGGTGAGCTCGAAGAGATGAAGATCTAGCCATAAATGAGTTGTCCTGCCTTTTCCAATCGTGGCTATTTCTGTTCTCACAGTCAAGACCCAAAACTGTTCCCAAGTCCTGGTCTCCTGATTTTCCCTATCGGATTTCTGCAAACATAGTCTCAGTCCCAGCTACAAAGCACCCTCCAGAGAACTAGGGATTTCCTTGCACCTGAGTGTGACCGGTTTATTAGGATACCATGAAATAAAACCTGCCTATGAGCCAGCTGGGTGATGGAAAGTTGGGCAAGGTGTGGAATGCACTGTGCTGGAACCTGCTTCAGCAGGCTAATAAAATCCTGAATGTCATGAGGAAGATGACTAGGGCACTATTCCTCATTGTCTTTTGCACTACCAGCACTTCTGCAATCAAATAAAAGTGCTGGGTAGCAGTTTCAGAAGAAGCCAAAGGAGATCATTTTTCATATGAAGCATAGCTAAACTATGAAACTTGTTGTCGAAGACAATGTGGATGCTAAATGTTTAAAGGGTTTCAACAGGTAGACAAACCTAGGAAAGGTAAAAATCATGCAGGGCTGTTAAATAGAAAGACATTGCATCCAGCTTAGGAAGCTCCCGAGCTGCAGACTTTCATCTTGTGCTCACCTTATTTCTGTAGTTTCTTGTAGACATCTGGTTTTGACCACTGTCAGAGATAAGATATTATTCTTTTTCAGTTTATGGAGTTGATTTACATTAAGTGGCTTGACTAGAAATTCCACATCCTCCATCACGTGGACCTAGGTGGTCCATTGTATACGGTCAGAGAACATTTAGCACAGTTTCGTGCCTCTTCAAGCTGGTACCAGTTTTAAAACTGGGGACATGCTCAAATAAACATTTTTTTTTCATTTTTCTTCATTATATTGAGGCTTATGTGAACCCACATTCACAGTTTATCTGTGTTGTTCCATGTTGCAAACAGCTTGCACAGCGGGCTGGCTCCTCTCCTCCCATGCCAGTCTCTACCAGCATCGCTGGGGTACCCCGGCAGTATCACTGTCTCCCAAATGAAGCCTTTCCCGCAGATCTGAGTGTTTCAAAATAGCCTTAATTCCTTCAGTGTTTCCTTTCAAACTTTTTTTTCTAGGTGAAGGTCCCCTTGCTCTTTTTTTCCAGTCTTTGAATAGCTTTGTTTTGATATGGAAACAAATGACAGTCGTCTTTCAGAAGGAACACACCACTCTGCTCCATGCCTTAGCCAGAGATGATTAGCAACTGGTTAGCACTTGGACATTCCCTTTGACTTCAGGTGGTAGGGGGCTCTGTTGCTGAATATTTTTCACAAGTTTACAGTCTATTCCTGTTGGGGTATTGCAGACCTAAGGGTGCCATAATGCTCAGTGTGAAACTCAAGCTCATCTGATGCTGGCCCTGGATCTCACTGTTGCTTACTTCCATACTGTTGTCATCTGTGGCCTGTGATGAAGAAGAGTTTGGATGAGTTGATCTAGTGGTTCTATTGACTTTAAACTCTCTGGGTGGTCTGCAGCCTACCCCAACTGAAAGTGCTTTATAAACTAAAAGCATAAAGATAGTTTTGTGGAGAGGGCTGTTCATGCAATCCGTGTATGAGCCTTGAAGAAAGGTTCACGTTGCCCCAGGTGTCAGATGCAGCTACGGTGTCACCTCTCCTCTCCCCACCACACGACTCCATGTATGCTCTTCTGCTTGGGAGATGCCCCTTGCCCCATGACACAGAGTTCTGGTCTTGGAGATGTGCTAGAGAAGGTCTGTGCAGGAAGTGCATTTGCATACTGTTTTCTTATCTCTTCAAACTACCCCTCTCATAGCTTCCTCCCCCTTTCCTTCCCTCCTGCCTGCATCTTATCTCTTACTTGGCAACTCAAAAAAAAATCTTTTTTCCTGCTATAGAAAGAGACAGTAAAAAAAGTTGAATCACCGGCCATGTCTGATGATGACCTAGATCATGTCTTTGGCAGAGTCAAGCTCTTAAAGCTTGCTCTCCTGAGTTCTTGTCTCAAGCCTAGGCTATGAGGATATGGCCCTGCGGAGGAATGGGCACGATACTTTTACTTTCTCATCCCTGCCATTCTGCTTCTCTAAGAGGATTTTAGATGCAAACAAAGGAACATTTTGATCCTCAGAAACTTGAGTACTGCTGCAGAACTCGGTTGGCGTGAGGCCAGAAGTCGTTCTTCCTGCAGTGAAATAAAACTGACTGCCACCAAGATCTGTGGAGGTTTTCACCTGCTTCAAACTCATGATTAGAAGGAGCCTCCTGGCTCACTGAGTTCAGAGATTATAGTGTAGCCTGTAATTTAAATTTCCCCAGGAATTTATCAAGCTGCATTTTACATCAAGATGGATTTTTTTCTCTTTTGCGTGACATCCACGGCTCTTTTAGATAAAACATAATGTAGCTTCATTTTTTTTTTCTGATAGATGTTCTGATTTTCAGCCAAACTGAATATTTATTATAAAATGCTTGATATGACAATGGCTGAAGCAGGATACTGGAATGACTGGTCCAAGTAGCTGATCACAGTGATTGATATATTCCTTTGTTTATTTAGCACTGTCATTAGCAAACAGGAGAAAGAGAAAGGCATTCCTACAGCAGTATGCTTGTGAAGCTGGAGTGGAAGTGAAGCACAGCCCCAGATGAGATAGATGCCACAGAAACAGATGCCATTATCTTCAGAAAGAATTTCACGCTTCAAATATAGTAGCAGTAAAACCAAAGCCCAATGGGATGCAAAACTGTTGGTGTTTTGCCCTTCTTTCCTCCCTTCAGCCCTCCATTCCTTGCTTGCTTCTGTCTCCAAGATGCCTAAGTCAATGCAGGTTTGCTATATAAGAGGGAAAACAGATGCTGGGCAGGATTAATCAAAAGGGCTGATACTTCAAGGGTTTCAAGACAGGATCCTGCTAAAGTCAATGGACTTTGTACCTGTGCCCCAATTAAGAAGGAGAGTGCAAAGGGGTAGCTGAGTTGCTTCCTTGTATACGCAGGGGTTTTCTACAGAATATTGCCTGTAGATACTTGAGAATATCTGCAGGGGAAAAAAAAAGACCTGGAAAACAGTTTTGAGAAAGAGAAGGAATTTTGGACTCCTCTACAGAAAACACTCCCAAATTAATTCCCGTACAGGTACTTGCTTTCAAGATTAGCCTTGGTTTTCTTTCTGATTCAGTGCTGCTGGCCAGGTTTACTAGGAGATGCTCCTAGAGGATGCTGAACTTTAATAGCAGCCAAAGATCTATCACAAAAGCAAGGCAGGCATTTGAGAGATTGCTTCAGACATTTTTGGGTGTAAATCAGCAGAACCTTTTGGATGAGACAGAGGTATTCAGCTAGTATCTATCAGCTTAGTCCTTTTGAGGTCAGTGGAGGTAAACTGATTTAGTTCAGCTGAGAATCTGACCCAAGATATGGTTTAAGAGTTATGGGAAACAGAGACACCTTCAAGACTGGGCTGCAGCATTGGTCAAACCCAAGGGCTTAAAGAAAAAGGACAAAAAAGGCATCAGACACTCTAAGAGATGGTTGTTAACAGCTGCCCAGGGAGAGTTTATTCTTCTTAGAAATGATTAGCTCATGCTTTTGGCAATTTTTCTGGGAAAAAGATATGGACCACCTCTCTTTTCATGGAGCAGAGGAGGGATAAAGGAACTGCGGTGTGAATGATTAAAGAGACTAAATCAATCCCCAATTTTTGGCAAATGGAGAAACCAGTTCATGGAACTTGGACACAATGCAAATACTCTGCTTTGCGATACAGCTGAGTCCAGAACTGCTAGGTCCTGGCCTAGTGATGAGCTCAGTAGGGTTTATCTGAGTGAGTGTATCCCTCTGAAAATCTTTACAGGACTGGTGTCTACTTTTGTACAGCAGGTCTTGGCTCTTTTTCAGGGTGCAGCAAGACCATACAACAGCCAGAAGAGCCCACATTTTTGGCTCAAAGTTGGAAGCATTCATGGACTTTGAAAATTTCCCTCTTTTACTTTTTAGCTACTTAGAAGTTGGGTAAGACCCCTCCCTTCTCAACATAGGTCCTCACGGAACTATTTCCATTTTCCTCCTCTGCTGAGAACTGCCTGAATCTCTCAGTGCCTGAAAATCTTTCAAGATACATGTGCAGGGTCTAAATAACTGTTTAGTCTAGACTAGGCTCCCCTCCAACCAATAGAGAGGTCCCAACACTTGACAGAGATATTTCCAAAGCTAAAGCGCGCTGTTAAAATATCTTATTTTGCTTGCATGCTCAGGTAATTTTCCATTTTATGTGTGGTCTTGCAAGAGTTAACTGTGTTCATTGCTACAAAGTCTAATGTGTCATCTTTTATTCTATGCAGCACACTGCTTTTGCAGGTAGAAATTCTGTTCTCAGACACGCATTTATCTGAGTTATTCCAAAAACAAAGCCAAAATGTCTGGCAGAGGTCACCTTGACTGGTTTGAGTTTTACCTCTTCTACATTGCACAGCATGAGCTGTGCCTAATGGAATAGGCCATTCCAGCTGGATTATGCCAGAGTCTGTTAAAGGAACAATTCCCTGCATCTAGCCTTTTCCGGCCTGACATGACAATAACTGACAATTCAAATTAATATGATTTAGAATTGCATCTCCTTATGACAATAGCATTAACCAAAGTAACTAGCAATGCTCAGCGTTCAAGTAATTGCTGAAGTGTGATGGGCTGCCAGGTAAACCTGTATCTCCTCTTGCAGCACCCTTGTGGCACCTTGAGCACTCTGGTCTGGTGATGGTTAGTGCTTTTTGTACCGGGTCCTAGGACTCAGAAATGTTAGTTTTCATTTGAATGAATTTTATCTGGGCAAAAGATGCAATTCTATGCCTGCATGGGACTGGGAGAGGTTTCCTTTTTTAGATTTGATTCTGGGTAGTAGAAGCATTATAGACCTGGACTTAGTTAAGCAGAAATGCAGAGCAGGAATTAATATTCATTATGAGGAAGAGCAAAGAAATAGTGGTAAAGAGGAAAAGCCTTGCTGGCAAGCTCGGTTTTTGTTTTTACATAATTCAGCCTCTTTTTCCCCACAGAAGCAAGCAATCAGAAGAGTTAAAGGACTTGTGTCCAGGAGAATGACAAAGCACTACTATTACAACATTTTCTTTTATACTACAAAGCATTTCCATATTCCTTTGCATTCATTTAACAGGTTATTAGAATATCTCTTGGTATTGGCTAAACATCAATTTATTGACATTTGTGCCCCTCATGTATACATGAGATCATTATGGTCATGTCTTTTGGGATTGCAATGCCTTACCTGATATTTCATCAAAGTCTTTGAAGTCAAGTCAGCCGAAGCTCATTTCCATCTCACCACAAATTCAACACCATGCAGCACCAGAGCATTCAGAGCTGCCCTGAATCCATTCCCACCTAACAGACTACCACAGCAAAAGGCTTTATTGGTTTTACATTTTCCCTGGTCAAAAATGAATAACTCCTATTTTGTTTCATCAGCTAAAAGACTTTCTGTCCAGTTCGTCCTCTGAGGACCCAGATTTTTTCTACTTTTACCATGGCAAAAGTCTTCATGTGGCTACAAAAGTTGTCTTATGGGACATCACAGATGTTCCTGTTGTTTCACATTGTAGCCTCTGTGAAGCGATGGCAGATCCTAGGACTTCAAATACGTGGAGATACTGGTCTGTACATCTGCATGTCCCCTGTGAGCCTGCCATCACTTTCTAAAAGCACTTTTTTTCCCTTCATTTTCTGTTGAACAAATGTCAAGAGATGTCATACTTCAGAAGAAACATTCCATAATTTAACAGTGATAAATGCAGATCAGAGTTCTCTTCTACATCAAGCATAAAAAAAGAGAAGCATTTTCTCCCAGAATTTCCTTTCCTCTAAATAATAGATTTTTCCCCTTTATTCATATTTTTTTAAGTTTCCTTGGAACTTATTTATAAGCACAAGGTTCTAGCTCCCTCTTTCTTTCTTTTCTTTCTTTCTTTCTTTCTTTCTTTCTTTCTTTCTTTCTTTCTTTCTTTCCTTCTTTCCTTCTTTCTTTCTTTTCTTCCTTCTTTCCTTCCTTCCTTTCTTCCTTGCTTCCTTCCTTCCTCCCTCCCTCCCTTCCTTCCTTCCTTCTTTCCTTTTCTTTTTTTTTTTTGTTTCTTTTTTTTTTTTCTCCTGACAAGAACCAGTGATCTTGTTGACACTGTTGATTTTTCTGTTCTCGCTGTGATACTCAGGACAACAAAGAAATCAAACTCCTCTTCTAGACTCTGCCCTTTGGTAATAGGAACCCTTCAAAAAGCATCAATCATCAAGTGGCATTCCCCAGTGTGTTGGGAAATTCTCTCTTCTCAGAAAAACATCCTCAAATTCTTCCTCAATTGCTTTGATCTTTCTGCACTTCTGATAATTACCCTCTGTGAGGAGATCAAGAGCTTATCAGATTATTAGTAAGTGTTATTCCCCAAGTACTGTTATCCAGTTTAGAACTGATTTAAGCATTTACCTTATGTACTCCTCTTATCGATTTTAGCTCAGCATTGGAAACACTGAATTTTAACCATTGAGCTTCAACTGCACGTGGCCTTTGGTTTTTTTTAACAGTAGCATCACTGTTTCTGGCACCTCTGTAGCTCCTGTCAGTCTGTTCAGCTTAAAAGCCCCATCTATTTCCAGTCTGCCACAGTGCCATGTGTTGTACCTTCAAAACTTTTTATAGTTCCTTTCTTCCCCTGAGCACATTTTCATAATGCTTCTGGCACTGTGTAGTTCAGTTATCACTTAGAGCCAAGGAAGCTGACGGCGCTCTGGTACGTTCGTTGCCAGAGTTTTGAGAGAAAATAAGAGCTTTTGTATAACATAATGGAGTAGCTGATTCCAACTGACTCATGCTAAACTGAGGTAAAGACTGCACCACACACAGATGATCTAAAAATAATGACCATGAGAATCTCCAACAAATCAGTCATGCAATTTCCACTGTCAGTTCCTGGGGCCTCAAAACGCTGGCCTGGAGGGTGTAAAAATGGTCCAGGCTCATTGCAAATAATTTATAAGGTCAGACTTCAAACGGACAAGCTCTCTTGTCCCACTGTCCTCTCTCAGAAAGGTTTCCGATTACGCAGACACAGGCGCAGGCGGTGTTGGGTTTTTGGACCAAAAACTGCCATGGAGAGCTGCTGGTCCATCTTCTCCTGTCTCACCACAGCTGCAGTGAAGAGGTCTCCTTCTGAATGCCCTGGCTTGGCTGTGCATTTTGGCACATGCTAGACTTTATCAAGTCACCTGGGTGGGAGTCTGGGCTTCCCTTTCCTCCATCTCAAGGCCATCTCGCTCAAGAATTTCAGATGGATCTCTCTGCTGTGGTAATGGCACACCTGGCGCATGCTGTGGGCCATGTAGATGATGGCCAAAAGCTCCCTCGTATGTTCCTTGAATCCTTCTGGCCAGGTGGACACCCCATTTCCTGACAAGACTATCCTACATGATCTAAAATCCCTGTTCACCTGACCTCTCCTTGATCCTACTGCAACGGGCAGAGCATGGAAGAGTGCGAAAGAGACTTTCTGCCATTTGGGGGGTCTCGTCCTTGTTGTTTTGCAGGACAGGAACTCAACAGGCGACAGGACAGCCTCTACACCCACCCACAGCAAGAGAAGATCCTTTTTATCCATTCAAAGAAGGCTTTGAAATAACACCATCAGTATCTCAAGTTCCTTGCTCTTCTGTTGCTTAATTTCTCTCTAACAGGGGCTCTGAAATTTGTCCAGAAATCTGCCTTCAGGTTCCTATCTACATTGTTTTAATGGATTGCTGAGTTTTTGATTTATTATCCCAAATGTCTGGCCAATGTAAATGTTTCCTTTCCTTCAAGCCAGAAAAGATTTGTAATATGCCTACAAATAATACTCCAATCTGACCACATCAATGAGATGGCAGTAAATTACACAGAGGCACACACAAAGCACTCACTGGTATATGTTGTTGTGCATAATTCTATGTTGCTCGTATAACTCACAATCCAGCTTTTATCTCAGCCTGTAAATGGCCGTACCATCCAAGCACTTCTTCCCCCTTTAATGATGAATGCCAACCCTTATTAATCCTTCTTCAACAATTCCTACAACTCGGGCAGAGAGGAGTTATCTCATCTGATAGCAAAAGGTTGTCATCATCAGGAACATGAAATCTCCTTTCTGGGGACAACATATTTGACATCTGCAAAAGGTTATCTCTTCAGTGCTCAGTTTTGCAGCTGGCTCATACCCTGAGAAATATTTTTATGGAAAAGTCTACAGGAATTTCTTACTCCTTGATGGTTCTTTAATGTTTTCTGCAGAAGCTGATCTTCTCACAGAGTGCTAAGGATACACCACAGAAATCCAGTTATACTTATTTTGGGGAGAAGAGGGTCATACTTGTCAGTGCTTGTAATGACCTTTGTTTCAAGGCAGAATTGGCAGTGAATGGTGGAAATTCACTACGACCAAATTGGTCAATCCTAGGTTTCTTCAAATCCTGGACTCTGGAGTTAGGTAAGTACATAACCACTTTATCCCCCTTCCCCCAGCCTTCTGTTCACTTTTATTAAAATTAAGCCTTCTTTTAGCTAAAAAGATTTTTCACCTTTCAAGGATTCAAGGAAAGTGCCTGAAAATGTGTTACTAGTGGTCTCACACCTCAAAACCCCTAGCTGACCAAAAATTGCTCCACACATATAAAATAAAGTCATTTTATGTGCAGTAGAAACCAGGATGTTCTCCAGTGCGTTTCAAGGCTGGTTGATTTTTTTCACTGAATCACACAGGAGGCCACATGTGAGCTTCTACCTTATAGAGCACCAGAAGTTCCTCTGGGGTTGGGATTGGATTCTTCCAACCAAGAAGACCAATTTGTCTTAGTTGGGGCTTCCATAAATCTTCCTCCATGTGATCTCACTGGTCATTAATAAAGTTGGAGCTCTCATCACAGCTTTTCTCTAGACGGGAGAAGTTGTCAAGCCTCTTGGCTCTATTTGGATGCTGATTTTCATTAAGCCCTGTAGAAAATTGTGGGAGTTTATCTGAAGTTTAGCTGCCATTGGCACATGGGGTGAAAGCTGTGACGGGGTGCAGCAAGGGGACAGGGAGGTGTTCCTACGTGCATCGAGTCACAGTCAGAGCACATACCCCCATGTCCTTAGGAGACCAGGCGGAAAACAAACTCAGCAAGGCTGAGAGTTCATGTCGTATGAAATCAACCCCCGAAAGGCCTTGGATGCAGTTTGATTTCCTCTGTGGCTGAGGGCAACCGGCTTTAATCATTGCAAGGCTGTTTCTCTCCATGCCAAGCATCAGTTTCATTCAGCAGGTGCCTCGCAGCAGTTTTGCTCCTGCAGGAGGGAGCAGATGAACAGATCCAAGGAGATGAGTCCAGATCCCAGTTCTGTGGCTTGGGCTTTTCTCCAATTATTATCTTTTCTCAGACAGGGTTTTTCTGAAGCCACAAAGGGAATCCCATCCAGACCCAGGCTGTGAATGCAGGCATTTCCATGTTCAGGCAATCAGATTGCATTTCTCCCAGAGCTCAGCACAGAGCTGAGAAATCAGGAGGATGTTGCAGCAAGAATGTTTTTAGATCCCTTTTGTTGCCAGAAATGAGTTAGACTTTGTCCTGGACTGCACATCTATGATTTGGAGGAAGAAGAAGGGATAATATCCAAACGACACAGAGTGGTCTGTGCAGGCTCTGGATCTGTTCATGTCCAACCAGATAGGTGAGGATTAAGCAAAAAAGAGTGGAAAACAGGCAGCCCTCACTTACCATTTCTTCAAATCTGGTTCCATATGTGAACAAAGGTGTAATCACTTGTTACTGGTGTGGCATGAGCATCTTTTCAAAAAGCAGATCTCCTAAGGTGAGACCCTCTGTAGGACAGCACATGGTAGGAACATTTCTGGGGAGCTGGGGGCATGTTCACCATATTAGGTCATGTCATAGGGGGATTTAGGGTCTTTGCAAAGTCATGCTGCAGATGCAAGGAAGGCCGGATGACAGGTTGAGGGTCAAAGCCAACTGTGCAATGCCATGGTCTTTCTTCACTCCAGAGCTTCAGGCACTGGATCCAGTAGATCAAATTGGAATTGGACACATACGATCATGGAGTGGAAGAGAAATTGTGGTTCTGCCCTGTAAATATATGATGTCCCAGACTAGCTAGACAAGACAGTGAGATAGGAGCCGGTTCAGAGTGTCATGCCTCACACATGACATGACACATGACATTTAAGAAGTCTGTTCATCTGAGTATGACCTCCATGGAGTAATTAAAGGTGAGAAGTACAAGCTAATCCCCATGGGAAATGGGGTTACACCCATGGCCTGGTGAGTGTTTTAGGGCTGTCTCTGAGGCATGTTTTCCCCTAGCAACTCATAATAGCTCTCCTCTTTATTTCTGGGCCAGAAGAAACTCCTAGCCCAAGTCTGGTCCATTAGCATAGGGCTTGTGTGTGTCCTTTCTGGAGCTCCTCTTGTTTTGAGCTGTGCTGAAGATCAAATTCACTATCTCCCAGAGGAAGCCAGCTTCTGCTTTCAGTACCCTGTCCTCCATCATCCCTTTGGTTCCAACTGGTAACAAAGGTAAATGACTCATGGGGTTGTCAGTTCTTTATAGAAAACAGATTTTCTACAAGAAGTGACTCAGAGTATCCGCCTCAATATTGAACAATGGGGCCAGTCACCCAGCAGAGCCTCACAAAGCAAACAGCACTGAAACCAGAACCCAGTGTCCTGTCCCATGTCGGCAGAAATATTATTCCAGTGGTAGCTCCACTAGACTCAAAGGCACAATTGTCAAGGACCTGATTTTAGGGGGAGCAATTAAACTCATTTATGGCATATGGATAACGTCAAGAGCAAGGGGTAAAGTCATGTAACCTTCTGCAGGGTGGTGGGGTGGGAAACCTTGATTTTATGACTATATTATCAGAATTCTGTTATTATTGCAAAGCCAAATTAAATTCTGACTGCTTTAGTGACCTCCAAGTACTATTAGGCAACTTTTTTAGACTCGGACTAATCTAGGCTGGATTCTCAGTGAAGGGCTCAGTTCTGCTCCTCTTACTCTTGTCAGATGGGCTTTTACTGTCCATGTAGTTCCCTTTACATCAGTACTTCTGTACTGTATGAGTAGGTAGCATTATGTTCCTGCAATATCTTCTTCTATGATCTGGTATCAGCCTTCAGGGCTGTGAGGTACCCATCTAGAAGTGTTTCAGGAGAGGGCAACTTGGCTAGTAGTAGAGTTTCCTGGGATCTATCTGATCTTTGGGGGTGGGCAATATCTCTCTTATTTCTTTTACCACTTATTCTGCATTTGTACAATCCAAGGTAGACCATAATTTTAGTAATTATAAGAACTAGGAGTCTATGTGGGGCATTGTGGTACTGGTTCAGGAGCTGAGAATTCGAGGGTTTAAATTTTGAAAAATCTTGTCACACAAATGACTGCTTTTATTGCATTTAATTAGAAGGGACAGCAGTTTACTATGCTGCAAAAAAAAGCCACCTATACTTTAAGGCCCTGCTCTGTGCCTGCAATTGTGGTAATGACATAGGTACAACCCCAGTCTCTTTTGGGAGTGTGGTTTTATGTGTGTGTGCTAGAAAATGCAAGTCTTGTGTCTGGGTTACGGCACTAGAATCTGAGGCTCTCTTCAGTGGCATTCAGGAGGCTGGAAGTGTGACATCCAGCTCCTCTTTATCTCCTCTGCTTTTCTGCTGTGTCGGTTAAACCTCAATCTTGTCTACAGAGAAGCTGTGCCTCAAGTGGGTGCCTAGTTCTGTTTGCTTGGCAATCCATGAAGTGCTGCATTGAGTCTTAAAGTGAATAGATACATCCCTCATCACAGGGGAATCTCTCTCCTCTAGTACGATGTCATCAATGTCCATGAAAATCAACAGCAGGATTTGCATCAATTATGGTGGATCAAGCTGATATTAGGCGATCCTAGCTCAGAAGTTGTGAAGTAGTACTGGTGTTCCTGTGTTTTGTCTTTTCTTTTTTCTCTTTTCTTTTCTTTTCTTTTCTTTTCTTTTCTTTTCTTTTCTTTTCTTTTCTTTTCTTTTCTTTTCTTTTCTTTTCTTTTCTTTTCTTTTCTTTTCTTTTCTTTTCTTTTCTTTTTTCTTTTCTTTTCTTTTTTTTTCTCTTCTCTTCTCTTCTCTTCTCTTCTCTTCTCTTCTCTTCTCTTCTCTTCTCTTCTCTTCTCTTTTCTCTTCTCTTCTCTTCTCCCTCTTTTTTTCCCTCCTGAGTCTAGCTTAGTGAGTAGGAGAAGAGCTCTATTCTTTTCAGCTTTACAGAAGGAAAGGCATGCCTTCCCTTTGGCACCATGATGACTTTCACCCCATCCATCCACATATGCCAGTTACCTGCTGGCCTTAGGGGGAGGCAGGACTTCAAACCATTGCTTAGTCTCCCATAATTCAAGTCCTTACTCTCTGCACCATCTTTAGCCTAGTTCACCCTAGAGTTTTTGAAAATGTTGATTATTTCCTGAAAACTCTGATGATGCCACTGCTCACTACTGACCTTCCAGGGTGCTGATCTGTACTGAGTTGAGTACCAGCACCTCTGGTGCTGCACAATATGGTTGTTCATTTACCAGCTGCTCCAAAGGATGCTTTTAATCCCATTTCCTAAAGGACCTCGACTCAGCTGTGTTCAGCCACACAGCTCAATTTGTGACTTGCAACTCAGATTTCTTTCTTGGTGAAAACCAGCAAGTAGTAAGAAAATCCCCAGCATAATCAAGTAGTAAACTTGATATGAACTACTTCTTCCTATGGATGGATTTTTGTTTTCCTTAAAGACTGATTCTTTCACATGAATCATATGTTATGGCAGGCCATTAGGAAGCATAGTTCTGCCTTCTGTCCAGCCTGCATCCCCTCTTTGGCTGCCTTTCTTAACCATGCATCAGTTCTCCCTTTTCCTACCCAGTTATTTCTTTGTCACAATTTCAGGTTTCCAGGTATGCACAGTTAATTACATCAGACACTCTCAGACCTTCTGTCTCATTGACCCAGATGCTCAGATGTGTTAGATGGTTAGGTCATGGCATTTTTGTGTTGACCAGTATTGAACACCCAGTTTTCTAGTCTTTCAAGCTTATGCGGACTTCCATCAACAGCTTTACCTTGGCTCAGGCAGACTTTGGACAGTAATGAACATTGCTCATTATTTTTGTTCCTCAAATTCAGGTTGAACAAGTGAAGCCAGTCAGGTGAGAAAGTTACCTTCAAGGTCTTGAGACATGAAGTACTTTTTCCAGGCGTACGACAAACTATTGAAGAGACAACAGATTATGGTGCCATTAAAATGTGCTGATGCCGGTAGCTCACAGTTATACTTGTTGACCTAACAAAGGGACTTTCTCTAGCCCCAGTTCATCATTCAGGCTCCTCTAGGGTAAATGAAGACTAATAGATTCCTTACGGAGGAATCTCATTGATCTTAAACAACTGTCCTGGGATGAATTGCCTCATGGATATAGCCCTGCTCATTGCAATGGACACAGAGATGCATAGTTTATTCTAGGTCAGAACCTGCAGATGTTTAAAATTAGGCTAGAACTCCTTTGGAGGGTGAAGTATTAGGAATACCTGATCCATCAAGGAATATTGTTTGCCTGGGTTTGACTGTCTTATGGGACAAATCCTGACCTCATTCACAGCCTAAACAATCCCTTTTCAAGACAGTGGAGGTGCTTAGGATGGGAGGATGAAATTTAGCTGAATGTTCTCAGACTGTCATTCCAAGGATGTGGACAAACATCTCCCTGGACATCTGCATAACTGGCATCTTTTTCTACGTGGAAGATGTCTTTGGAAGAATTTATGGATTTTGTACATTTTTCTAGAGGAGTTACTGAAAACTGGCTATCTTTATAATGTCTGATGTGCCTTCATCTGAATTCTTTTCCTGTATCAGCTTTTACACTGACTTTAAGCAAAATATGTCATCTCCCTTTCTTCTGTGTCCTTTTGCTTTTTGTGTCTTTTGAGACTGCAGGCTCTCTAGGACCACTTTTTTTTTTTTTTTTGTGACAGGTGTATCAATCTACCTGCTACAGAGGTCACAGTCATTCCTCTCCAGTGGCTGTGGAGAAGCCAGGGCTCGGCAGTCCTGGATAGAAATGGTGAGATTCATCTTATCTAACTTCAGTTATCTAAACATTAAGAGTCCAATATCAGGTATTTACTGGTGCAGTCAACAGGAATAGATGGGCTTCATAGACTCATGGTTCCCACCTGGTCTAGTCACCACAGCAGCATCCTCTGGATCACAGTAAATGTGCCTACTTAATTCTGTTGATCACGAGTTATATAGCCTGTGGTCTGACATTAGGTAAAATCATCCCACTGACTGAATGATTCATTGCTCTCTCGCCCTTAGCTGCCATAGTAGCCAAGTTGTGTGTTGGGCAGATGACTAGAATGTGGTCCTCACAGCTTGCACGTTGCCTGGCAAAATAGGTTCTGGTCTTTAGGGAACTAAAATAGTAGTATTCTTAATAGTCATAACACAAACATTAATATGCTTATTGTCACTTTGAGCCTACTATCAGGCTGTTTCTTGAGGTCAGCAAACTAAGATGTCTGGAAGCAGCTGTGGGAACTGACTGGGGCCCTACATGAGCTGTTTATTACATTAATGTTCGTTGTTGGAAGCAATGAGCCTTAGGGAAAGGAAAAAAAAATGTTGTGGATCCCTTTCCCTCTTCTTTCCCCTTCCTCCCTCTCACGCTGTTGCTGAACAAGACAAAAATAAGTGCAACTGTATGGAGTGTGGTTGGTGTGATAGGACTGCAAAAGGGAGTAACTGGGAAAAGGCAGATCCTGTAACTATGGGGTTCTTTCATCCTGAAGCCCAACTGTAGGGGCTCTGCTATACTTTGTCACAGCAGCACTTGATGGCGTGAAATAAACTGCCAGCTACGATCATCTTTGGGAGGTTGTTGTAACCGCAGTAGAGAGGATGGCTCTTGGCTCGCAGGGGACTCTGTGGTCTGGCTGAGCAATCAAAGAGGGTGGTAATAGCCAGGCCTAGCTATCTGGGATTGCTGGGTAATGCAAAATGCCATTATTCATTTTGTTAGCTGCAAACGGCCTTTATTTACATTTCCACTTAGCTAGGTAGTTTCCTCAAGACTCCAAGAATTCAAGACGCAGACTCGTTATTAAGACATTTAAAACATCCCCACATTTAACAAAACCATCTGATGGGATTGAAAGCCTTTGGATTTTTTTTCTTACTATTCCCCTTTCTTTTTTATTGAAGAGCAAAAGCAAATAAAAGTCTAAAGCTCTTTGACAACTATAAAGTCTCTAAGAAAGGATTTTCTTCCAACGGGCATGTAAGCAGCCTGTACAAATATATTTTTATTGTAATTTTTTTAAGAAAGTGTTTTAAGTTTTGGATTTCAGGGGTTATCCTGCTGGGAGGAAGCCAGAACTATGAAGTTTGGTGAAATGTATATCTGCAGGGCAAAGAGAAAGGATCTAGGGTGGGTTTTGTAGGTGGTTTTGGTTGACCTCCCTGTATTTTTTGTTGTTTTTGAGTTGGACAGATAGAGAAAAGAAAGCAACAGATTTGGAGAAAATGGGGTGTTGAATGCAGTTCGCGCTAACTGAGCAACCACCACTGCTCCAGGCCAATGGGGAGCTCTGCTGATGATCCTACACAACTTGAGAATGATGTGTATGGCTACACCACCACTGGTGATTTCCACACCACTAATCAATTGCTACTCCTTCAAGCTGCTCCTCAGGGCCCCAGGCCTTCGTTGCCCAAAGCCTACAAGCCACTTGTACCTAATTGTTTCCCGAGCTGCTGCAATTTTATAAATCCTGCCCAAAAGTGAGATCAAGGGCTGGCAAAGGCCAGCCTCTGCACCCGAGGCGAACAGATGCTGCAGTTTCTCTTCTGGCACTTGGTTCCCTGGCATCTGGGCAAGCCCTTCTGTATCGGCTTTGCACAGCTGAGGGTTAGCCAAGTACAGCCATGTCTTGCAGGAAAGGCATCGGGACAGGCTTACATGCATAAGGATTTATTTGCAATTACACCTATACAAAAGGAGCGTTAGATAAAGAATTGGAAAACCACCTAGTTCAAGTGTTTCTACTGATCCCCCTCCCCATTCTAGGTGTTTAACTTCCTTTTTCGGTACCTGTGCACACTCCGGCTGCTGCCTAGGCTGAGTCTCTGCAGCATTCAGACAATGAAGTTTCCACAAAATTTGAACGAAAGCCCCAACAGTTCCCCAAACTGAAGGATAGAGTTGCTGCAGAATGTGTCCAAAATAGAAGGCAAACCAGAAAAAACCAAACAAAATCTGAGCCTAAAACATTAAAATGAAACAACAGCCACCAAAAAATGCAGCCAGCAGCACAAAAAAGAAGCCATGCTGTGCCCTCACCAACTCCTACTCTGTAATTAAATGAAAATGCTGAAGGTTTGGTGTTTTTAAAACTGTTCTCTGGTTTCCTCAGGGAAAAAAAAAGAAAAAAAAAAAAGCCTTGTGTTCGTTTTCTGAGTAAACAGCAGAATTTCAGTGGATTAATTCTCCCAGCTCAGCCAGAGCTGGAGGATGCTTTTCCTCTGTTATTTTTTTTCCTTCTGTGATTTCTAATTTTGTCACCAGGTTGCATGGTTCCTTATGAGACCAGAAACTCCTTGTGGCACACGAAAGGGATATTTCAGCTTCAGCTGATCTGGTGAAAAAGTCTTGGTGTGTTGCATGAGAAACCGATCAAATTTAAGTGGTGAGGAGGAAAGGGTTGTCCTTTAATCATTTCAGGGCTTCTGGTCCCGAGGCGCTGCCTGTGCTGAGGAATTTTCCTATTCAATTGGATAAGAGTAAGGAAAAAGAAAAAATACAGAAATTTCTGTAGAGAGTTAAGAAGAACAACAACAAATGAACTTTTCCTCAGGAAAATGGGAGGGGAATGGCATTTTGTTTTGTTTGTCAAAAACTCAAACACCAAAATACTTTGACCAAGAACCAAATGTGGCTGCAGAGCCTGAGGGACACTGAGGCTTGGATGTTCGCACTCTCCCCCATGGGCTAGACCCATGGGATAGACAACATTTCCCATAATTCACTACAGCTAAACATGTAAATGAAGACAGCTGAATCCTGGGAAATGTAGTTTAGCTTTGAGACCTGTCCATTGAGGAAACTAAGAGAATTTTCCATTGCCAGAAATGATTATGTCAGCTTTTCGTCATAAAGATATGTTGATGTTTGGCCTGAATACTACTTTTTTCATAAATTGAATGTCTGGGGAAAAAAAATCTAAATTTTGTGCTAAAGGCAGGAAGACTACCTGAAAAGAGTATTGATAAAACCAATTTTCTTTTTATAAAAGGTGGAAAAGTCTGAGGGCCTGCCCATACCATTCTTAATTATTTTAAGGATAATTTGTTTACCTCCTCCTAGAACCACTAGTGTGATAACCAGCTACTGTGGTTATTCTTTTAAAAATATGTAAACTAATCTGACTACTCAAAATGCGAACATGAAGGGAAGTTTGATTCTCTATAGATGATGGGAGAAAAATGTTAGGGTAAGGGAAGAGATTGTCCCTGCGTCTACATCCAGAGTCTGTTGTGAGCCACTGTCATGCACTGACGACCTTATTGAAAAGCCCTAAGAAGTACTTAGCTGAGCAAAGGAGATGCAAAAAGGCCGGGAATGGAGAAAACACAGGGAAGCCGTAGGCTGATTCAATCACTTCTTCCATGACTGGAGATTTGATGTTCAGCAGTTGCCTGCAAGCTAATAGCTGGTCTACATTTCCAGTCTCAACTCACTGTGGGATTATTCTGCACTGGTTTCATGGTGAGCACCCTGTAACAGTGAGCGATGCTTTGAGGTCCTACATAATTATTTTGTGAAGAATGAGAATATCAGCTAGAGTCCCACAAGGATTTTGAGAGACCAGGGACAGTTCCATGGTTTCTCTTGCTGTATGGAGGGGGGAAATATATAGCTGAAGGCCATGGAGCTTCCTGGTCTTTGCATGACCTTGCTGTATCAGTCGTTATGAAAGAGAAAAACAGCAGGAGAAACTGCATGTATGGGTTAGTGCTTCTTTTACATAAAGCATCTCCATGCAGGTGAACCATCTCTATTCAGGTGGCTCACACAAAAACCTTTAAAGATGTTCCTGGGCACCAAGGACATCTGCACAGAGCTGTCAGATATGGCATAATATTCTCTGGACCAGCATCATGGAGACTGGGATAACACCCTCAAAATAGATAGAGTTTGGGAAGGGAATCAGAGACATGAAGTGTCTTGCGTAGAGTCTCCCAGAAAGTCACTAGCAAAGAGGAAAAGTCCCAAGGACCTTCCTGTTGACCTGGTGTGTCTCTAAAGCAGCATTCTGGATTTATACAGATGTCAGCAAGATAAGAATCCAGCTTCAAAGGCTCACCATCTTGCTCCTCTGAGTCATATTTGACTTTAAAAACTGATTTTTTTTCAACAGCTGTGTCAATACATCAAAACAAATCTGTTTCTCATGAACCCAACACCTGCTAGAGGATATTGAGAAACAAAAAGTGGAACCAGGAAAACATTACTTACATTTTGCAAGATGTAGCAATATCCCATCAGTGCATTGCAGAAGAATAAAGCCATAGCATCAATAAAAAAATACCTTTCTCCAATCAAACAGCAGAGACAACAGATAACGAAGAAAGCAGGGTGCAGTACAACATCTGACTTTGGCATAACTGAATTGCTACATATCCAAGTAGTGTAAATTAGTGGATTAGCTTGTATGTGCCAAGTCATCAAGATCAAAACTAGTGTTCTTTTCTCTTTTTTTTTTCTTTATTTTTACTTTAAAAATAGTGGAAACAGCAAATTTATTTCAAAGCAGCTTATGTCCCTTGTGATACTAGTAACTGAAATATCCACTAAAATCCACTCAGAGCATGAGAGATACAGGGTGGAACTGACTAGAAGGAAGAGCTGTTTTCATTGTTAGCTTTGGGAAAACATCAGAAATATCAGAAAAAAGGGACAACAGTATAATTGAATGAAGGTTGGAAATTTCCTTTTAGAAAAAGTCTACAAAAAGCACAATTTTATCATTACATATTTCAATTGTGTTATACTACTCCACCTTTTTAAAATTGACTCTGCTTTTATTCCCATAGGAAGAAAAACATCGTAAATATACGTGTGTATTGGTAGACAAATAAGGATGTACACATGTATAGATAGATAAAGAGAGATGATGTGTCTGTGACAGGGCCAGCATATGCCCTTAGAGACACAGAAATATATCGTTATGTACATGTGTGTATATACCTGTGTTCACCTATTTATGTGCCCGTGTATGCAGACAGTTTTAGTTCAATGAACTCCAGACGCGTTCTCATCCTGATAAGAAGCAATATAAAACATATATTGTAAGACTAGGCGTACTATAAGGACCAGGGTAAATTGGTACAGTATCACTTGAGCAAATATGGTATAATTACTTTAAGCAGAAATTTGCATACAGAAGTAAATATGTACATGCCCAATCTGTACATACTCTTATGCACCTGCCTATTTAAATACACAGGCGTTACTCTGCATGTAAATACATATTTGCTAGGTGTGCTTGTGTGTGGATTTTTGTGCATGTTAGGATGTTCCTGTTTGGCTGCAGGTCTTTGTGGACCTGCAAGACTGGACCAAATCCCCAGTCCAGCATCCAGGCTCTCATGTGGGCCAACATCACATACTTCAAGTGCAGCTGGAAGAAGCTCTGCAATAGCTGGTGTGAGACAGTCTGAGCCCCGAATTAGACCTCCTCCAGGCTTGATAACAATACCAAAACAAGGCATTGGAGAGACCTTCTGCCCTCTACCATCATCAGCGTCTGTCGTGGTTTAACCCCAGCCAGCAACTAAACACCACGCAGCTGCTTGCTCACCCCCTTTCTCTGGTAGGATGAGGGAGGGAATCAGGAGGGCACAAGTAGGAAAACTCACGGGTTGAGATAAAAACAGTTTAATAATTGAAATAAAACAAAGTAGAACAGTAATAATAACGATAACAATGACAATAATAGAATACACAAAGCAGGTGATGCACAATGCAACTACTCACCACCCGCCGACGAACACCCCATGTGTCCCAAACCGCGAGAGCCCCCCCCTTCCTGGACCATGCCTCCTAATCATATACTGAGCATGATGTCACATGGTATGGAATACCCCATCGGCCGGCTGGTTCAGCCGCCCTGGCTATGATCCCCCCGCCGGCTTCCAGTGCACCTGGCAGAGCATGGGAGGCCGAAAAGTCCCCGGTGCAAGCACCACCCAGCAACAACCAAAGCATCAATGGGCCATCAACGTTCCTCTCATACCAAACCAAAACACAACACCCACCAGCTATTGGAAAGAAAGTTAACTCTGTCCCAGCTGGAACCAGGACAGTATCCACCCCTTATTCTATACTGTCTATGTCACGCCCAGGTCTCACATTTTCCAATACATTCCAATTAATGACCACCACTTCTCCTGCCTTTTGATATATATAGACAGATATCATTCCCTTAGACTATGGACCATCCCTCTAAAATGTCCGTTGAGTTCATTTAGTCCATGACTTTGGGCTCCATCTGTCATAAAAGTCTTTCAGGGCAGGAGAGATGGTGTCATCCTATGGAGGGGTGCCCTTTTTCCTCTCTTTTAAACAACTATAGCTCCAGATGTATCATTCTGGGACTGAGAAAGGCATTTAAGGAGTGTGCTGAATCAGATCAGGCCTTTTTAAGAAGAGGACGTTGCATTACTGACTGGGTCTTGGAAGTGCAAGAGAGGTCAGGCTTCTTGTCGAAAACCAGTGGGAAATAACTAATGCTACAAAGTGCAACTTGCACTTGTAGAAACCACTTCTTTCCCATATCTCTCTTTCTCCTTTAGTGGAACTGAGCACACACACATGGTCCATCTGCTTCAACTCTGCAGAGCTGGCACAGCTGCGCCCTTATCTTATGCATCAGCATCCCAGACCTTTTACTGCTGACAAAAGAGAAATATTTACGCAAGAAGGCTGTGGGAACACAGCATTCTCACTGGCATGTTCTTCCATGCCTTGTTTTCAGTCACAAATAAATAACGGCATGGACAGCTTATCTGTATCATGCAGGCAATGGCTAAAAACATAAAACTCTCTGGATCAAGAAGGTCAGACCCTGGGCTGCTAATCATAGCTGACATAGAGAACTGGAGAATCTATTCCAATAAACTTGTTATGTACCCAGATCCCAGACGCCAGTTCTAAGTCCTGGTCCTGGGCAAATAATGTGAATGGTATATTGCTTAGCAGCTGGCATTAATTGGTATAGTAGAGTTAAGTGGCGTTACGTTATTTCGGATCAACTGTGATTGCAACATAGTTAACGCAGCCTTTATTTTCCTTCTCAACCTGAATTAATAACCCCTAAGCCTTATACTTAAATCAGCATTTAAAGGTGTATAATTAGACCTGATTTTTAGAAAGCTCTGAAAATCTGTCCTTAGAAAATTAAAAGCCTTTCAAGTGTCGCCAATCTGAATGTCAAAAAGAAAGACTAAGTAATCACTTTGGAAAATCTGTCTGAAGTCTTTCTTCCTCTGCTATCAATTGGTGGCTTGTGGTTCCTGACAATCTATTTGTTATACTAAGTTTACTCTATAAAGTCATTGCAGTCTCTTGAAATTTGACTCCTGCTGTTGCTGTGGTTGTTAAATAAACCATGAAGAATTATTCGTCCTTTCCTTATTGCACGAGCTTATGGAGTTGTCCTCAGTGAACTCTTGGGGATGCAGATTTAAGCCTGGAGTCGACTAATAAACGTAGATTCTGGTTTCTGTGGAGGGAATCACTTGAGTACTCACTCCAATGCCTTTTCTAGATCCCTAGAAACAGTGGGTGAGTTTGATATTATTCCTTGATAATTTTTAAAAAGTATATATATTTTGCCTCCTTTTACCGGTCTTTTGTATCAGAGGTATTTTAGTTAAGGAGCATCTTGCTATCCGAACATAAAAAAGAGCTTAGATATGTAATGAAATTGGTGTTGGGATCATCACAGCTCGTCATTCCTATGGCACATTTGAACTCAGGACATGTCCATACCATGAACGTATAATTAAATGAGCCATCTGCAAGTGTCAGAGCTCTGGAACTGGTTCAGGGATGCCTGTGCTGACTCCGCAGTAAATCGCATAGCTCCAGGAGCAATATAACCAACTGGTACAGCATGGCATGAATGTGGCCCTAGGCTTCCAGGTCCAGGCTTGCTAGCTTGCATGGTCCCAGGCTGTGACGTGTGGGTCTCTGCTAGTCTGGTGATCTCTGCGTCGCACTCTCTGCATGTGCCATAGGTATAAACATGTCCTAATGGCATAGTATGGCTTTTGCTGAATACAGCGTGAATCTTTCCATTAATTTCACCAGGAAAGCGCAAAGCCTTACTAAATGTCCCTAGAAGCTCTGTATCATACCTTATCCCTCACCGTAAGGAGGGTTGAGATTTTTCAAAAAAAAAATTTTTTTTTTTTTCCTGGCTGATACTGACTTATGTAAATCAAACATTTTAGTGACCCTGTAATACTTGTTCCAAACTTTCCATGGCGTGGGGGGAAAGTTTTCTCAGTTTGGGATGGAATTTCAGATGAAAGCAAAAGCAGATTAGAGTAACTTTGTCAGCCAGTAGGTGGTTATCAAGGAACCCACATACAGCTTGGAGACATAGGATGAACTCTCTGTCCACCTTTCATAGCCTTTGTGAGTGTTTCAACCAAACTATGAAGATTATTGAATCTTCCCTGCTGCAAGGTTTCATTCAGTGGAGACAATCCAGCATTTGTTAGAAGAGGGGTTGGACATGGCTGGCTAGCGTGCAACTGCAGAGTATTTTCTGTTATCTCCCTTTGGTTGTTTGTGAATTCATGTAGGAAAGGAATATTTTCTTGAACTCTGCCTTCACTCTGCTTTCTGTTCAAACAGAATAGTCTCTGCCATTCTGGGAAAAATTCACTTGTGCAAAGGGACATTTGGAGTGGACATGCCCTGTGTGCTTGAGACTGGTATGAGGAGGTTTTGCTGTCCTTGCACCCAGCACACAGCAACGGTAGTGATCCCAGAACAAAGCAGCTGCACTGTCCTTCTTGTACTGCATTATAAACAGTTAAATATTTAGTGAAGGATTACAAAAGGTATTCTCTGAAATGCCTGTCTCCATATTGAAAACACCTTTGTCTTTACCTTCAGCCTCATTAGGTCTTCTGCGTGCACTTAATTCAAGCCAACTAGTTAGCAAAAGCCCTTAATAGGTGTAGAATTGGGTGGCTGGGTAAGAATACAGTAAACACATTTGCCTGAGACTTCATCCTTGACCTCATTAATGATTGAGAAATCTCCATGAATTCCTTGTCCAAAGTCTAGGAAAAATGGAGCAGAACGAGGAAGGAAAGGGTCTGGCAATGGTTTGGTCACTGGGGCATCAACTGCTGCTGATGTGCTGAGCAATGTTATCTCCTTGTTTTAGTGTCTTGCTTTAGACGTCATCCATGTGCTCTTCACGATAAGGACTGAGTCGTGATCTTCTTTTGAGGTCATTTTAGCTAGAGCAGATAATCTGTGGTTAAAAGGAGCCCTTTAAGGGCACTGCAGTGAATGGCCAAATGAAAACAAACCAGAAGTGTTTTCTCCCAGTCTGATCTCCTAGGGCATCTTGGGAACCACCCAGGTCAAAAGATTTGTCGTGGCAGGTCGTTTCCTGCCTGTGAAGCTTTTTTAGGGATTCATTAGGGACATGGAAGTGGTCCCTAAAGATGCCAGTTTGTATCAGTGAACCTCTAGCCATGTCCCTCAGCTTAGGCATTTCCAGAAGTCAGCCGTCCCTAACTCTGGAGGATCATACCTCAAAACGTATAGAAAGCCAGAATGACATTGAAGAGGAAATTCACTCCTGAATAAATGATGAGGCTCTTTTCTGTTCCTTCCTTACATGCAAACCACCTTTCTGATAATTGGAACAATCACTTTGGTCTCCGCTTTTTCTGCTTGAAGCAGTAATATGTAATCAAGCATAACTGGCACGGTATTAATGTGTAAGGCAGGAAACATTAACCTCCAGTGGCAGGCAGACAGCAGGAGTACAAAGGCAGTTCAGTTTCCAGTCTGGGTTACCTGATTGCAATCAGAGTGTTAAGGCTTTAATAAAACACAAGCAAATATTGATGTAGCAAAATAGGGGATAAGCCTTGCACTTAACACGCCTTGATTATTCTATAGTATAAATCATAACTCAGAGTTTATAGAAGAAATTGTTTCCATCTGGAGAATCAATACAGCGGCTCTGCATCTCTCAGTCTTTGCCTGATACAGCATTAAACACTGTAAAGACTCTAAGAACTGTTTGGTGCGAAGACAAAAATCAGGATACCAAAAGAGGAGTGAATGAGTCCTAGAGGGTCGTGTCTAAGGAACACTTTTAGGTTCACATCTTGATCATGCGACTGGCACCTAGTGCAAACTTGGACACAACTCTTCTTCCCTATTTCCTTTGGCAAGAACAAATCATTGATCTGGAATCTTTGATTAATTCAGGTCGGAGCCAAGGGAAATCCCTGTGTTAGACATACAGCTTATTGCTGTGCAGAAGAGAATAAAGCAGTTGTAACTTGCCTAAATCCAATTTTTAATGGATTATTCGACTTCTAGCATTGTTCAAAGTCTGTTTATGCTAACTTCTGAGCTGGTATTTTGTGACTGGTCATGTAAAACCATCGACTTTGTTCTTTTGTGCAAGAGATTTCTTGTGTAGCTTAATTAGCATGCTGCCTGGAATGAGTTTCCACTTTACTAGTATGTGCTGCTAAAGTTACTGAAACCTTCAGGGTTTGTAATATTCCCCTTTGCTACACCACAGCCATTCAAAAAGTCATAAGCAGGGCTCCTCTACATTTACAAATATGTGCTGTAAAACAAATTTGTACAGGACAGATTTGAGCTTTCTGAGAAAATATCTTCAAATCCCATCTGAATAGCACAACTGGGCAGAAAAGAAGAAGGGAATAGCCAGGGAAAACCAGACTTAAAGTAGGTCTGGCTGTAAACAGTGATAATAGAAATCATAAGTAAACATAATACTCAACTAATTCTAATATTTGACCACCGGTACAAAAATCTGTTTACTCCTGGGGTGGTTGTCACTGCGTGGTTTTGCACTGGACTGATGCTGCTGGTTTTGCATGGCAGAAATGGAGTTTGCAGCCAATCTGGAGGCCAGGAGCAAGAACCAGATCAAGGAAATGGAGCTACTTCTTCCAATAACCAAAACCAATGACCTCAGTTTGTACCTTTACCTGCTCCTGGACAGTTTTATGGCAAAAGTAAAAATAGCTACAGCACACTGGAGAAGCTGTTGCTGCTGGTTATGCTGAAATGCCGTCTTCTACTCTTTTCCAGCCTGTTTAAATGTGATTGACACCCATGATACTGCCAATAGACTGCTGAGATTGAAATTTTGTTTACATAATGATCTAGTGGGAAAAAAATATAATCTACACCTCTCACAGGTGTAGGACAGAGAACTTTCAGTGACCAGCTACTGAGCTTAAGGACTTGCTATGCATCAGCTGACCAACAGGAACCAAAGAATGATTATGGTGAATTAAAATGATTCACTTTGCAGTTGCTATGAGTGTTTACATAGTCTTTATCTGTTTTCCTGCATATCAGAGAGTGGACAACAGGTAGGTGTCTTGAGTCATTGTCCTGGTTCCAAGGGGCCAGTTTCCACCATCTCCAACACCTGCTCCACTTCTACCACAGATGAGGCAAAAGGGATTATTTCACAGTTACGATAGCAAGACTGACTAACCCTTTGATTATAATCTCTTGAGGGGTGGAGTGAGTTGTTCAGTATGTCCAAAATCCTGCATGATTGCAGGAATCCATGGGAAAGCAATGAGCATCTCTTCCTGTCTTACCTGGAAGATGCATGAAAGTTAGACCTGTCAGGAAAGAGCTTTTGGTATGGTAGAGCTTCCCTTCTGGTTTGCCTAAGCGTATATGACGTTTCCTTGTGAAAGGCAGGGCAGAGTCAAGATAGGTTCTCTAGTGACAGCGTTGTGCACCCTATGCTGTGATCCCAGCAGAGCACCCTATGCATAGACCCCAGCCTCCTCCAGAAAGGGAGTTTTGGTTTGTTCCTTGCATTTTTTTTTGCATCAGAGTTCTTCTGCATGGCAGTCAGGCTGCAGGATTTGTTTTTAGACCCATGGATTTCATTTCACTGCTGCACCAGTCCTTGGCAATTCTGTTTTTTTTTTTTTTCCCCGGACCCAGGCTTTCCTTTTCTGTCATCCATTCTTCCATCTCCACTCTTCTTTTTTTTTTTCATTTGAATTAAGTGTCAGTTACTACATTCAGATCCTCACAATAGAGCCATGGGCCAAAATAAACCCTTGTCTTGTGGCTTGTATTCACTTAAATGACAGGCTTTTAGGACCAGTGGCTGCTTTTTGCTCTCTATTTATACAGAAGATTGCACTGTGGGGACCTGGTTAATCCCCAAGATTCTGAATTGTATTACACTACGAAGGATGTTTCACAGTTATGCAGTGAAGAAGGATATAGCAGTGAAGAATTACATCTATAATATCACCATGTAGTAACCATGTAGTAATTACTTCATTCCATGTAGTAATTCTTCATTGATGTTGCTCACCTCTGCAGCACAGAGTGTTTGAGGTCTTGCCCCTGTGTCTAGGGTTACAGTTAGCAGGATCCCCACTGAGGTTGGTAGTTATAACCAGGACAGCTTATCTGAGTTACCTTCGCCAGCCAAGGACCTGTGGCGACATTTCGTTTCAAATGGCTTTCAAAGCAAGAGTGAATTCTGTCACCAAAATCTTGTCAGTCTTCGTATGCCTCCTCTGAAGCTGGTGGAGAATGTCCCATTCAGCTAGGAGAGGGAACTTCTCTTACTAAATACAGATGATTTAGTCATATCAGGCTCCCATTATAGTCCCTGGAGTCTTGATCTCCATTTCTCTTGTCCTAAACTGAACATTTACAGAAGATCAGACCAACTAGGATGCAAAAATGCCCTTTTCTCTACTGTCTATGAAGAAACCTGAGTTCTGTAGCTCAGATGGAGATATCGACAGTGTGGACATGGATGAAATCAAACTCAATGTGTGATTTACCCTCAAGCTTTTCCTAGCCAGTGGAGAAGGATACTTCCAAGGAGAGAACAGATCTGTGGTGGGCACTTGCTTTAGGAGATGAATTGTGCCTTGCCTGAATTGAGTAGACCTTCGCTGACTATAGGGAGGCTTGGGATAACTGGATAAAGTGGAGATATCTAAGAGAATCCCATTCTTGGTCACTTTTAAGTCTTCTTTACCCATCTCAGATATTACCTTTCCTCCTACTTATTACAGCTTCAGCACCTAAACCGGGTATGAGAACTCCTCCGAACCATGTCAATGCAAACTCAGTCAAGTCTCACACTCAGCTTTACTTTAAACTGGACTGGGTATGTGCTCATGGTGGAGTAGGATCCTTTAATGTAAGACAGCTGCGTGGCAATACCTTGCAGCGGAGGGAAGAATAGGGAACAGCTGGGAGTGGTAGCGTAGCCACATGCTCCCACTCGATCCAAAAAAGCACAGCTCTGCCTATAATCACATTTGAAAGCACTGTGAGGATCACCTTAATTAGATTCTTATTAGGCTTCTGTTCTTCTAGTTGAGACCTTATTGCATTAAACTAAATTGCTGCGAGCCAGGTTTCAGTTAGCTTGAGAACAATTACACTCTGTTCCATACCAGTTTGAACTCACTGTTTTATAAACACGCCAGAATTACAGTCTGGGCCTTGATCTCAGCTGCATAGCTAGGAATCAGGATATATAGATTTAAAATCAAACAGGAGTAAGGGCAGACCTTACTGTGTTCCCAAGGCCAGAAGTGCAAGGTAGGGAGACTTCTGAGACACTGAGATGTCCTTTGGGATCACCGTAGCTGGCTTTGTTGCTGCAACACGGCATTTAAAGCCTGCTTTAGCACGGATAAAGCAGGTAGTCACTGGGGACAACAGGTTGCCAAGGGGAAACAGAAAGTCAAGGTGCCTGCTTTGCCTATCAGGAGCCCTTTCAAACCTGTCTGGCTGCAGCTGCTGGAGGTTATAGGGTGTGCAGGAGAGGGTCGGCAACAAATTGGGGACACACAAATGGGCTACCTGGAGATTGTGAAACAAATTTCCCTGTCAACCTCACGACACACGATGAACCTTGAGTATTCTTCTTCACCAGGTACTTTTTGATGACAAAAGCAGCACCAAAATGTCATTAAAACAAAACACTGGTGCAAACATGGGTTCTCTATTTGAAGAAAGGAGAAAAAACATTTCTGGATAGGGCTTGGGTTTGTCACCCAGGATGAAGCTCCCTTCACCTCCCTTCAACCGCCAATAATGTCTCAGATGGCCATCTTAACACTTTCTTGGTAGGTGAAAAAGAACAATAGGCACTTTTGAGGTGTGATTCACCTGACCTGGTCTAGACCATCCTAGATAATTTAGATTGAGATGAGCCATCCCCAAGACTGCTAATGCTCTCTATTGCCATGATCTTCACTGACTACAGTGGCACTCCACAGAGACTAACTTGGATGTAGAATAGCATGTTTATATACCTAAGGGTAGATGTAATGGAAAAACAAATGAAGGAAGCTGAAGCCTCCACTTCCTTCCCTGAGCACCATCCAGGCCATGTCAATGAAGAATGGCTGTGTCCTTGGGGACCCAGGAGTGGCCTGGGCAAAAGAGGGAACATTGGGAAATAGAACGATATTTTAGATTGCAGTTAAGGTGGCACAAGATGAAGGATGGATGAAATAGTTTTGCTCCTCAAAGTGTATCTTTGAAGACATATACCATATCCCTTATCAGTCGAAGGGAGTGAATATCTGATATTTATCTTCTCCCAGAACATGAGTGGTTTTGCACCTAGATAAGCCATGCCCTAGTGATGGCAATAACAATGAAGATGATAAGACATAAGATCATAAACTTTAGCAATGACTGAAGAAAGCAGGAATATTTCATGTTTCCTACCACGGCAATGAATTTTCCGAATGACATTCAAAAGCAGCACGTTGGCCATCCACCTCTGGCCATTCACCTGTCTTCTTGGTCTCCTTTGCAGAGCCAACACTGAGATTCTTTTTATACCAGTAAAATAAAAACAGCAACAGAAAAAATATGCAGGTTCATGTTTTGGGACCTGAGGAATCTTTGATTTGTTTTTCGTCTCTTCCTCCCTCCCACCCATCATCCTCCTTCCTTTCAAAGAGTGACTAGTGAAGAAGGAAATGCAGAAGGTGAAGGACCTGGGAGTGAGAAGTGAACAGAAGCTCGGTGAGTGCCTGGAGTCCAAGACGCAGCTCACTAACGAGGTGTTAGGGAGGCTTGGAAACCAGAGAAGGGAAAACGTTAATAGATTGCTTGAAAAATTAATAATCCCTCTACCTGTGTACGATTATTTCTCCTCTTACATCTCCATGATTTTTATTCCTCCAGAAGGGAAAAGAAAACACGTGACAAATTTGGACTATGCGGTTCTAGAACTGCTCAATGCTCACCCACCCCTGGATACTGCGTACGTGCACGTGTGCGTGCACACACCCGTGTTTACACGCTGTGCGTGGACAAGTTCCCTGACCTGCCATCAGGGATGTAGGTGCAACAAGCACAGCAGCAGGCAAGCGAGAGATGAGAGCTCAGGGCAAAAGGGGTAGTGATTCCTAAATTTGTAATCTTTTTCATGCTAGGTCTGATCAGCCCTGGGTTCCTGAGCAAGACAACAAGGTCTGCAAGTCAGAGGGTGTAAGAGAGAACAAGTAGATAGGATGCCAGTTCTGGTAAAAAACATGTCTGGGAGCCTGAAATCTCTGTGCTCTGACAAGGGATTTTCCCCAGCAGAAGAGGGGATGAGATCAGAGCCTGACTGCGTAGGGCTGTCCATTTGGGAGACTGAGGCAAGGGTGAAGAGCATGAGTTTTTTGGGCATAATCAAATCATTTCATTATCAGATGAACAATCTGTGGTTGGAAGGGAAGGGTATTCAGCAGAAAAGGAGAGTGAAGATTTCAAAGGAAGCCCGAGTAAAAGCCAGAGTCACACAAGGTGGCAGTGCAGATTGTCAGCGGGGGTTTCTGGACATTAGCAAAAGGCTAAAAATAGCCCTGTTGAATCAGATACAACAGGAGAAACTAGGCACTCACCGATGGTGTAGCTCCATTGACTGTACTGGAGTTTTGCTTCTGTCACTCAGCTGCGTATAGAGTCCGTAGGATAATACATTGCTTAATTACTAATTATTCTCATGGATTAATGATCATCATTTATTCATCATCATTTGTTTCTATCCTGAATTGATCTGACTTTTGCATGGTCATTCTTTAGACACGATCATTTGGACCAGGCTGTGGGCGATTGGTTCCTCAAAGACCAGACGACTTCTAATATCTCTGTGAGAACGTCTGAGGTGTCAGTCTTCAAAGTGAATGTTGACTGAATTCACTGCTTTGATTTGATACCCAAAAGCACATGCAATGAGTTCCATGGCCCTCAGGTCAGGAGAGGAACCATTCAGTCAATTACTGGTAAGTCTGGATACATTTTAAAGCTGAAGACCAGGTAAACAGACAAACTAAATCATTTCAAAGACTGGCTTCCTCCATTTCTCCTGCAGATCCAGTGCAGTTTACAAAGAGCCTTCAAAAGTTTGTGACTTAAACATCTCCCTGCTGTGAGGGGTTTATCTCATTAGGAGGAAGGGGTCAGGCCTGGCAGTAAGGCAAATGATAGGGAGGGGCTTCTGTCCCTCTGCTCTGCTCTGGTGAGACCCCCCTGCAGTGCTGTATCCAGCTCGGGGGTCCTCAGCACAGGACAGACATGGACCTGTTGGAGCGGGTCCAGAGGAGGCCACAGAAATGATCAGGGGGATGGAACAGCTTCTGTCCCTCTGCTCTGCTCTGGTGAGACCCCCCTGCAGTGCTGTATCCAGCTCGGGGGTCCTCAGCACAGGACAGACATGGACCTGTTGGAGCGGGTCCAGAGGAGGCCACAGAAATGATCAGGGGGATGGAACAGCTCTGCTGTGAAGAAAGGCTGAGAGAGTTGGGGTTGTTCAGCCTGGAGAAGAGAAGGCTCCGGGGAGACCTGATTGCAGCCTTTCAGTACTTAAAGGGGGCTTATGGGAAAGATGGGGACAGACTTTTTAGCAGGGCCTGTTGTGACAGGACAAGGGGGAATGGTTTTAAACTAAAAGAGGGGAGATTCAGACTAGATATGAGGAAGAAATTTTTTACAATGAGGGTGGTGAGACACTGGCACAGGTTGCCCAGAGAGGTGGTAGATGTCCCATCGCTGGGAACATTCCAGGTCAGGTTGGACAGGGCTCTGAGCAACCTGGTCTGGTGGAAGATGTCCCTGCCCACGGCAGGGGGGATGGACTAGATGACCTTTAAAGGTCCCTTCCAACCCAAAATGTTTTATGATTCTATGATTCTATGATAGCTCTTTGCTCATTTTCTCTTTTTCTCCCAGTGATATTGTCACAGAGCTCAAGTAGTGATGATGATGTTCACGTTAGGAGCTGCTTCCTACTGAGAACATGACTGAATATTCATTTCATGTAAGTAGACAGGTGCCATATGGGAAACATTTTCAGTTCCTCCCAATATTTGAACCTGCACCATAGGCTGTACTACCTCTAATTTATTTAAACATTTCTTTTGGATGTACCAGGTAGTATCTAAATACAGTCTGAGGCTTTTCTGGGGAATGAGTTTAGACTTCTGCTGGAACAAAAGTGTAGACAACCCCTGTAATCTTTTGTTAAGGATGCATTTAAGGGCAGAGTCCAGAGTCCTTCTGCAGTCTATGGGGAGAAGCAATGGCATTTCCAGCTGTGGATTCATCAGTTCCTCAGTAGATAGTACTGGGACTGGAGTCGAGCAGCCCTGGGTTTAGACCTTAGATACCACTGCAAGATACTCCAGCGGTATTAGGTTGCAATGAGGTTGCAGCTCAGATGGATGCAAAATTCACTTTTCCCAGCTCATGGCCATTACTCCTTCACATCTTCCAGCACAACTGCACATGTGGTCAGACCCTCACTCAGTCATGCCAAAATTATCTAGGTTAACTTAGAAACTTTAGAAGAGAATTTTGCTATTTTTGCTGTGGTTTAAACCCAGACAATTTTGTCAGGACTGCGTTTGGAAGCAATTAGCGCACAGTTATGCCAGCACATCTGCGGACATAGTAACTTCTGGTGAGGAGAAGGAGGAAGGAGTTGTGGGCAGCTCGGAAAGGATTGCTAGTGATAACCTCGTAGAGCAGATGAGGGGCAGCCTAAGCAGCAGATGTGGCCACAGGCCAGGTGGTGTAAAAATATACTGTGAGGCACTCCGGAAAATCCTACATAGCACATGTTTCAATGACCATGGTAGTTAAAATGGTCATAATTTTAAAGCTCAGCTCCCACAGAGGTACCTAAATGAAGGGTGTCACTGAATGAAGAATCTTCCAACCATGACCACCTCTAAATATTGAAAGGCTGAATGAGGTATTGGGTAACGACAAAGCCATGGGAGTGATCTCTGTCAGGGACGTGTCACTGATGCCATCATCACGTCATACCATATGAATGGGGCGCAGAAGAGCAAAAAGTTTCTCCTCATGGAGGCAACAGCAGGACCTTCACTGTTTCATACATGGCTTTTGAAAGTCAGGAAACACATCAAACAGAGAACAAAAAACTGGAAAGAAAATCTGGGGGCAGGAAACCACCTTTATTTCTTCTCAGATTTGTCCCAGCTTCTGAAATCAAAACCCAAACATTACTTCAGGGCTGTTTTCCTCAGATTCTCATTCCTGGGCTCGTAGGAGAAATCCCTAATTTGTTGAAAGGTAGGTAGTCACATTGGATCAGCAGCACAAGTTTAGAGTTTGCTGAGGAGATTGTGAAACCTCCAGCAGCCCCAAGAGATTAAAATGTTTGTGCTCAACTTCTTGAAGTGTAAGTTAACTTTTGGTTACTTGCTCTTGATTTTACTGCCAAAATACCATAATAATAATAATAAAGAGGCAAAACAACTTTTCCTCAGATTGCTTTCTGGCGACTGGTCTGATTTGCGTAAACGTTTTTGATTCCACATCGTTCTCTGGTTCGGGGCCACGCTTCATGCTCGCAGAGGGAGCTGAGAGCTGAGTGCGCTTCTCCAGAAGTGTCCCCTAAACAGCCGAAGTGGAGACAACCACAGTGCACAACAGAAAGCTGAATTTATTAGGAATGCAGGCTGCTGAAGAGGAGGAAAATAGCATTTCAGTGAACTCCGACGCTTTGCCAGCAAAAGGAGAGGTTAACAGCAAAAAGAACAGTCCTGGCCTCAGAGACTTATGCACTCTTTCCCATCTGATAATAAATTAGAAAAGAATAAAATGGAATTAATTGAAATAAAATAAAAATTAATAGATTTCTATCAGGGAATCATGTTCAAGTACTATAATAAGAACAGCGTTTCTGGAGACACTTGCTCATTTCAGCAGGATGCAGACATAAGCACTGCAAAGATGGATGAAGCAAGAGGAGTTTTGTTTCAAACACAGAAGTGGCAGGCGTTCCCATTGGTAGCTGTGCTGAAAAGCCCTGAGGTGTTCCCATCATGGGGATCTACCATGATGGATGCAGAACACCCGATGGAAAAAACCTCCCGTCTGCCTACCACACTTTTGGTCAGGACATCAAGAGCTCGTGGAGAATGAATTGTCTGGAAGGACTCATTCAGTCTTGCAAAAGTACTCGGCAACTGCTGTTTTCCCTGCCTGTTCAAAGTGCAATGGCCTGGCTCTGTGTTCTCCCTTTACATTATCACAAATTTGGGGTGTCTTCCCATGGGGCTAAACAGCCATTTGGGTTACTTTCCATTTTCTTCCAGGGTCATTCAGATCTATGCTTACAAACAAAATGAGCCAGGGGCTGATTCTCTAACATTGAGATCAGCTGGCAGGATCTGGCCCTGTCCATACCATTAGCCTCCCTTAGCCTCCTGGAGAGGATGACCACATCCAAAGGGCTTATTGGGAATGGTCCCTGGACAACACTAACTCCAAAATGGTGCTCAGGAATATGTTGCTGGGGCTGATCACATCAGATCCATTTCAGGGATTGCTTATACAATTTGACAGTATAAATGATGAGGTTCCAGCTCCCGGAACCACCCTTAGACCCTGTTTAACTTACTGATGTAGATGTCTGTTTATTGCCACACTGCATTCATGTGTCTTTGCTCACAAGCTTCCCTTTGGAGCAAGCACATTAGCTCTCTTGGAGACTTTGCTCCAGGGTCTCCTCCCTGCAGACTGTAGGGGTTTGCTTTCTGCAGTATGAATGCAAACAAGCCTGCCCTAACTGCCTTTGGAGACCAAGCTTCCTACTGCGTGAACCACAAAGACAGAATGAACAAACGAGCAGGGAAAAGAAAGTAGAAAGATTTGAGGCTCCAGATGTACCCATCAGCCTTGTCATTTATTTCTTTGCAAAGTCATACTTTCAAAGCACTTTCACTCTTCCAGTTCTTCTGCCTCTTTTTTGTACCATTCACAAAAACTGAACAGAATAAGTTTAATGAAAAAATGTTTTAAGAACATATGATTAGAAAATAATCCTATGAACGAAAAGGCAAATATGTACACCTCAGATAAAGTTAAAGAAAAGAAACAATATCTATGGTATAATCACTAGAACCATAAACTGGTGAAACAGTGGCACAGGTTGCCCAGAGAGGTGGTAGATGCCCCATCCCTGGGAACATTCCAGGTCAGGTTGGACGGGGCTCTGAGCAACCTGATCTGGTTGAAGATGTCCCTGCCCATGGCAAGGGGGTTGGACTAGATGACCTTTAAAGGTCCCTTCCAATCCAAACTATTCTATGATTCCATGATTCTATAAATAAAATGTTGTTATTCCTATTAGTGGCAGCAGAAATGGTCATATTCTTAGCAGAAAATATTCTGCAGTGCTTTCAACTCACACTGTAAGACTACAGCTATCTTAGCTCAACATTTTTCCTGTTATCAGACCCCCAAATATCACCTTAAAATACGTCAGGCAATCGAATTTTTCAAACTCTGAAAAGCTTAGGAGGGATGTTTAATTCCTCCTGGTGTTGAGCTGGCACAGAGTGACACCAGGGCTGGGGCAGAGCTCACAGGATGACTTTGCTGACTGAGGGCAAAGCAGATGATGGGTTATAGATGTGTGAGGTGCCTGTGGGACTGAAGACAGGCTTGGGAACCAGAACTGGGGAAGGGTTGTTGGGGTGCTGAACATGCTGTGGGAGCGAGAAGAGAAAGAAAGTTTAAAGCTTCCATGTGATAACTTCTTCCGTTAGGTTTGGTTTGCTTTAGTTTGGTTTGTTTATTCTCCTATATTACTTTTTTTCTTTCTATGACCAGTCAAAAAATTAATAACCCCACCTTGGTACTGGAGAGCCCCAAAAATGAATTTAACTTGAAACTGCCTAAATATCTGAGTGCGCTTGTTTATTTTTCTTAAACGAAAAAAGAGTGACAAACAGCACAAAGGGTGTTCTGGGACTTTTAATAATATTATTCAGTTCTCTCCAGCCAGGAAGGACATTCCCTTCTGTTGGCTCCAAGTCCATTTTCCAATTGCATGTTTAATTGCTAATCTAGTGGTCTCCAGGGAGTCCAGATAAGATCAGGTGAAACTGGTAGGTTCTTATTTTACAGAAATTTCCAAATCAGGACTTTACTGCTTCCAGATTTGGCTCGTGCCTGGGTGATGATGAATATTGCTAGCCATATAATAATAACCCCTGGTGTCCCTTGTGCCTGGTTGTGTAAATGTACACATGGGATAGGTGATGATCTACACACACTGAAAAGATTTGTCTGAACACAGAAAAAACTAAGGAGGAATATTTTCTTCCTGCACCACTTCAGAGGAGACACGTTCCCAAGGCCACCCAGAGAAGCTGTGTCAGACTTGGGTACCAGCCCCCAAGCTCCCAAGTCCCCCACCCAATGTATGTGTCTCATTTTCCCCGGTTTAGTCATTTGCGAACGGCTCACATCAACGTACATGATTCTGGCAGCAGGCGGCTTAGTTATGATTTGGTAGCAAAATATTTGGACAACAGAGCTTCCAAGAGGAAAACTTTCCAGTGCAGAAACCTGCTTCATCCTTCACTGCGGCTGCCCCGGGCTAGTTCGGCGTCTCCCAATCCCAGATCACGGAGAGTTTGTGCTCTAATCTTTTTCCATTAGAGCTCTGGTGATCAGGCCCTTCTTAATCAGCCCCGGCTTCCGCTTCAAATTGGGTAATGTCTGGGCCATTAATATTAATGGAAAGAGGAGCTGCTTCTGTTTGTTCTATTTTCAAGTGGTTTCTGGAGGCCATCTCCTAGCTAGAAATCACCCTGCCTGAAACACATACAGCCCCGGCAGCACACACACACCTGTTCAGCCATAGAGTTCTTCCAGATGTTGACTTCCCTGTTGATGGTAATAATCGTATTCCCTTAATTCCTGGACAGTCCTTACAGTCCTTTTTTTTTTTGTTGCCCAAGCTGAAAGCCATTACCAGACGCAGCTATATCTGAATGTGCTGAAAACAATTGTCAGATGTGTTTTGAAAGCTCTGTCTGGGCTTTCTGGGATGGGGAGATTTTTTTTTGCTAGGGTATTCCCAAGTAAACATGTACATTATAAGATGAACTCCCTTGAGCTGTAGTCTCAGAAGATTTTACCATTCCTGGTTCTTGCTGTTGCTGTTACTCCCAACACTTAGCCAATGTAAAGGATTGTGGGAAATTCCTCATCTTCAGTGTGAAGTCAGATAAACTTGGTCAGAGACGTTTATATTACACACAGAGGCACTGATACAATTAGTGTAGCCATATTAACCTCCAACAGTAAAGAGGAAAAGAAAGCCTAGGAATCAGTTACATCTTGAACAGGTCCATTTTTATTTTTTTTCCCAGTGGCTGTGCACATGTACTGTCTTTCTCTTTGATTTTTAACATATTTCTTGAGGAAGAGGCCGTCTGTCCTCGAGCATCCCACACACTTCATAGGGCAGAGATGTGACATGTTCCTATGGATGAAACAATTTGCATTTCAGTAGTGTTGTGACTGGGCTAACTGTAAAACTTCACTGACTCTGTCTATATCAGCATGGGGCTCAGCTCCCTTCCCTGACTGGCCGAGCAACATAGAGAGCCCAAATCAACAAAATGAAGTCACAGTGAAGGGAAGAAATTTGTCTAAGATATTTGCTGAAAGAATCTGAGATTATTGCCATGCTTAGAGCTAAGCCAGGGTTTAGCTGCTTTACAGAATAGAGGCCTGGCTCTTTTGGTTAGAAATACTGTGAAGATTTGGAGCTGGGAGCCTTTCATATCTCATTTATGCAGCACTGTACTGGTGTCGGAGCAGGCACTGCACTCGCCTCTGTGTTTTCCCTCTTGGTTCTCTGGGCTCCAGCCCCTGACCCATGAAATTACCCCACTCCTGAGCTCTGTGGGGGGACAATGCACTTTCCAGGGGTGTGCTTCAGTTTGGGACATTCAGACCACCATCCTCAAAGTTATTTATAGAAAGTGGAGGCTTAATAATTACATGAAATGATCCCTTTGGGTCATATCCATTACCTATTTTTGACAAAAGAAGAAAATGGAAAAACTGTATTAACTGGAGGTAGTTAGTGCAAATGGCGATGAGGTCAAAGGACACAGTATCCAATCACTCAGTTACCTGAAACTGGTTAAAAAGTGTCTTTGCATTGCCTACGTGTGGCACTGCGGGAAAATGAGATGGTTCTCTGACTTATTAACAGCTCAAATACTTGAGGACATGCGAAAGTAGAGACACATACCCATGAAGAAACTCCAAGTTTCCAGCTAGCCAGGGAAAACCACTCAAACCCCAGGCTTTTATCTCCCCAAAAAGATAAGACTTTTTCACCTCATTCTGAACAGTATATTGGTAATGTTCAGTGGAGCCATGAAGACATCTGCAAATGTGATCTGAGATCCTGATGTCTTACACGACTTCAAATACCTTTGCAGTTTTCAAACAGAATAAGATCCAGGGAGCAACAGTAAACTCCTTCAATCATGATCTGCTGGAAGATGGGAAGGTAAAACTAGGAAAGATTCAAACTGTGTGGTGTTTTTTTTTTATTTTTCCCCTCTTTTTCTTTTTTCCCTGTTCGTCTCCCCCCCCCACCCCCCCCTTAGCATTGGACTGTAGGCTTTGCTGAAGGCAAAACACTGAACTAAAGGGGACTTTGATCCTGCTCCTTGATGCTGGTCACGCTGTTCTGACCATCTTCTGCCAAGACCTAAGACTCCATCACTAATCTAGTGCTTATCAAGGATTTTTCATGTGTTATTTAAAAGGGGTTGTTGGAGCATTTTCTCATATTTCTCATTCTGACAGCTGTGCTGGTTGCTTCCAAAACCAAGGCAGAGTACTGGGACTTTCAAGTCACAACTAATTTTCCTTTTGCCAGAAGCTGCAGTGAGATGAAGCCAGTCAGTCTCTGATCCTCCCACTCTGATCCTCCCGGAATAACATAAGAAATATCGCCTCTGTGAAGAGCGAGACAGAGTTTGGAAGGGCCACTGAAAAGGAAGAGGTGGCCTGTAGGATTTCAGCACTCACATAGTCAAGAAAAGAGACAACAGACACCTGTGCTAGACACCATGAAGCCATAGGAAAAAACATTGCCCTGGGGACCCTGTATATCCAGTTGATAATGTCTCACTTTAATTTTCAGTGCTTTTTATTCAATGTTCCTTACTGGAATTTGGGCAGTTTCTTGTCTGCTTATGCATTATGTGTATATCAAGTGGATGAAATGAAAGACCATGATGATAGGGTGGGGAGCAAGACCATTAAGTGGTCTTCTCAACAGTATTAGGCAACATGTGCCATTAAACAAGACATTTCAGTGTCACTCTTTTTCCCTTTTACACCTTTTTCTTTTGTCCTACCGTACAACTCCATGTTGACGCTTGTGCAAATTCATCTGTGGGTCTTGTTGCCTCAGAACATGTGGGTGGAATAAGTGTTGGATCCAAAACAGGGATTAGGCAGGTCGATGGGAGAAGAAGCATCTGTTTCGTGAAAGCTGAGGTTCTGCAGAAGGAGAGGGCAGCTTCAGCAAGATGCAAGAAGAATATATGGACAGTGGGGTGGAGAGAGAGGGGGAAGGGAAAGGGAAGGAAAACCTTCTTCCTAGCCCAGGTATAATATTTTTCATCCTGCAAGTGCTTCAAAGAAACAATGATGATGGGTTGGCTTCAGCTAAAAGCCAGCAATAAAGGAATCAGTCATATAATAAAAATAAATAAATGTTGTCTGGAAAATTCAAATGTGGCATTATTCTGTGGATGTTGTCAGCTCCCGGACAGACCACAGACAGGACTGGCCCTGCAAAGAGATGGATGCAGAGTGACAGCACCAGGTCCCTGCCAGATGATCACACAGGAGTAGTCTGTGAATTCATGTTAGCACAGGAATGTACTTGGAAAGAGGTCTGGCCACTCAACTCCACACCGATCTATTTAAAAAGGCAGTCAATGGCCTGGTTTTTCTTACCCTCGTTGTTCCTTGTGTTTTCTTTTCATGTCTGAGGTGTTTATTAGGTTTGAGGGCTGTACAAATGAAAACAGACAAACAGCCATCAGTTGGCAGCGGGGCTGTTTAGCCAAGCGGAGGCTATTTTGGAGATCCACCATTCTGTCTTTCACGGTTGCCTGGAGTACAGATGTGCAGGAGCTAAATTGCATGCTCCATTTTTAACTTGTCCTCTTGGTCCCAGGGGATGGTGCACAGGGGTTATTTGCACAGGTGAAACACTGAGGCTTTGGTGAGCTGCAGAAGGGCTAACAGATATTGTCCCACCCTCAGACTATAGACAAGGGCATCAGTAGGGACTATGCATGATGGGAGATGCTCTGCATATTTCTGATTTCTGTTTCTAGAAAAAGCTTTGGGGTATTGTTAAACCCTGTGGATCATAAGAGGAATTGGTGATAGGGGTGATCTGCTCTGATCTTTCTGAAGATGAGTGGGACCTGCTTAGGGAGTGGGGGATAAGGAAGATGTTCAAGCTTTGGTGGAATCCACAGGGCAAGATTCCATTGGAAATATCCATCCCTTCTTCTCCTGATTCCACAACAACTTCTCACCCTTCTCAAGCTCCACAAGTTCTGCTCTGCTCCAGCAATTGCTTGGAAAATGGAAGAAGGACAGGGGGATACAAAGGAGAACACATCTCTGTTCCAGGTTTCCTCCTTCACTACCTAAGTGCTGGAGGGATGGCTGTGCAGGCACCACCAGCGCACTTATGGCAAGCAAAAGGAGTTGGAGGCAGAGATTTGCTATACCATCATACCTTAGATGTCTCCACCTCTACAACCTTGAGCAAACTCCCTTGGCCCTCCTTGCTTTGTTTTCCCCTCCAAATTTTCAGTTGTTTTCCAAATTCAAGCTGTCAACTCAGGCAGTCTACAATTCACTATGAGTTTCCCCAAAATAATTTTGTGCCTAAACAGCATTTAGTGCCAGAATGGTGTTTGCAATATTTCTTAGTGGTGCCACCCTCTATGGCTAACTGCAGGGGACATCTATGAGACTCTGGGATGCACAGCAGTAATTCCTGCAGCAGCATGCCACGTGCCTGGAAGTCCCTGATGGTGCAGTGCTACACAAGGAAAAGGGGCACAAGGACACTATTCCCTTCTTGCTGAGCTGTGCCACTTGCCTGCAGAGGGCATCTGCCCAAACCCCACTTAGGACCTGGTCTCCAGCCTTCCTCTTCTTATTCATAGAATCATATAATCATAGAATAGTTAGGGTTGGAAGGGACCTTTCAAGATCATCTAGTCCAACCCCCCTGCTGTGGGCAGGGACATCTTCAACCAGATCAGGTTGCTCAGAGCCCCATCCAACCTGACCTGGAATGTTCCCAGGGATGGGGCATCTACCACCTCTCTGGGCAACCTGTGCCAGGGTTTCACCACCCTCATTGTAAAAAACTTCTTCCTTAGATCTGGTCTAAATCCACCCTCTTTAGAGGGCTGCCTGAGTTCATGAGCAATCACTCCTCCCTATCCATAGGGGGCTTGCTTGCTGAGTTTGGTTGGGGTTTTGGGGGGTTTTTGGTTTTTTTTTTTGTTTGTTTGTTTGTTGTTTTTGTTTGTTTGTTTGTTTTGGTTTTTTTTTCAGGTGGGGAGAGTTTAAATCATATTCAGTCAGATAGATGAAGGAAGGGGGAAATAGGAGACTGTCAGAGTCACAGGGAAGAGACATTTCTCATGGCCCAGAGCTCAGCTCAGGGTGGCAGGAGATAAGAAAGTGAGTTGGCTGCTCTGCGGCTTTGCAGGCTGATAGTCCTTTGATGTAAAAAGAATCAGGATGACTGCATGGGGGAAGCCAGCTTTGTGCCATGATCTCAGCTCCAGGCTCATCTTCAAATCTGACCCCACTTCCTGAGGGACCGCTGTCTGGTGTCACTTCCACAAAACACCTCCTGGTCGAGAGAGAGATCTAAGGAGCAGCCTGCCTGAAGGATGCAAGATCTGAATGCCTAATCTGAACTGAAGGGAGTGCACAAGGGGAGAGGAAGAAATGGGGACTCCAGTTCTTATCCCTGTGTGCTGTTTGAAGCAGAAACATTTCCTTGGAGTGTTGGAGTGGGACACAATATCTCATGACGTTCAGTCTTTCTTTATGTGCCTTTCTGCTGGCACTAGTGACCTGCCCAATTGGTTCTTGGTTCCCTCAGCTCCTCAAAATCTCTTCAAGACAACACATAAAAACCGCTAAGGATTTCTAAAGAAAAAGTGGCCAGAAGCTATCTGCTCCTCAAACCAGCCCTGCCATAAATTTCCAGTGACATAATAGATCTTATAAACAGCTGGCAAGATATCAGAGGAGCCATGGGCACTCCTCAATACTTGTAGGGGCATCTAAAAACCTAAAACATCTAAGATCTGGGGGATGTCAGTAAAGAGGCATGCTAAGATATTGGAGATAGGCATGATGCGTGTGCATATGGTGTGTGTCTCGTTGCACAGCCCTGAGTGGGCACAACCATGTGAAATGCAAGATGAGGTTCATGCAACACCCTCCCCAGTCCCCCCAAAGGAGTGGGGCTTTGGCTGGGGACATCGCTATTTGGAGCTCAGGCCAGGCCAGGTAAAAAACCTTTGAATTCACCTTTATGTGACGCCGTTTTTAAGAGAGTCACTCTGCTGTGTGTAACCACAGAGTAAGGAGAAAGTTTACCCAACCTGGAAGGGGAGGGAAGGCCCCTCGCTGGCTCTGAAGAGCAGGTACTGTTCCTTCCCCGTGCTATTTCTGGAATGCCTTGGAAGCACCCTGGCTTGTGCTAAAATAGCGTGCGGGCCTCAACTTACCTCATGTTGTGAGAAGAGGTGAGTGGTTTGAGGCGAGCCTGGAGAAAGGCAGGCAGACTGTGCTGGGGCGGGAGGCATACACAGCCCTTTTGATTCCCCGAAAATTAAATAAGGAGAAAAGATCCACAAGGCTGAAGGTGGAAAAGTATGTGTGAATTGGTGCCTCTGCTCCAGGGGGAGGTCACCTGGGCGAGAGGTCGTGCAGTGCCGAGGTGTTGCAGAAGGACCATCAATGCCTCCTGGCATGGGGTGGAAGGTCTGGAGGGTCTGCTTTCCCCCCCCGTCCTGCAAAGGAGAGAAAGGAGGTAGGGCAAGAAGTGGTGTACAAGAACGCTCCTTCGGGGGGGGGTGTGAGGGGTGCATGCTGGGCACAGCAGCTGAGCAGAGTTGGTACATGGGATTTTGCATAGAGAGCCCTGGGGATGAGCACCCCAGCAACGACAAAATGGTGCAACAGGTTTACACTTGATTTTCGCAAGGAAAAATGTCAGGCATTGACAAGTTAAGAGTTCCTTTTATTTACCTTTCTGTAACACTATTTTAAGAGAATCACTCTGCTGACCATAACAGGGTGACTTATTAAGGCATTGCATAGAGAGAATTTTTCTGCTGCAGGCCAGGGTTGTCCTGCATCGTTCTGGATCAAGCTAGTGATGTGACCCAAAAATTAAGGTCTCCGTTTCCACTATCACTTAATACTATAGTTGCACCTAGCATTAAATGAGGATTAAAGCTAAAACCTTTACCCAGGGCTCCCCATATGTTGTCTCTGGATGTATGTAGCCACTAGAGGAGAAGCACCAGTGTGATGTGTTTGCTGGATGCATTGGCCGTGCTGGCTTTGTCTCCTGACACCTTTTGGCAGCACTTTGGACCACTGGCTAGTAGAGAGTTCATTTGTCCAGGTCAGTGGTGCTGCATGTAATTCAGACACCAAATCACACGTGACCTCAGTTTGGCTGTTGCGGTCAGCTGTGGGACAAGGTCTGTCCCCCCTGCATGGTGCACTAGCTCAATCTCTGCTCAGATCAAACTCCTGATACTTCCAGAGGAATTTCTATCTGAGTAACAGACAAAATGAGGAAGGACTTCATAACAAGAAATATCAACTACTCTTCTTTAGATATCGTGTACATAAACAACTATTTCACCCTCAGTCATTTTGTGAAAATGGCACAAAATGTAAAAATAATTTGATCAGCAAGGGAAATAGACACACGTCTCAGTTAGTCAGAGTGAACTAGTGCTTTTGTTCCTCTCCTGTCAGTCTAGATTATGAAATAAAGGTCTTTGCAAAGATGCGATGATTGCCCATATAAATTACAGGACTTAAGGATGCAACAATATCTGAACATAAGTTCTTACGTAGGAACATGTCCAGTCTATGCTGTATGTGATCTTCCACTGGTGACAGGGCACCAGGTATGTTTTAATAACCATGGATGGCTGCTCCTTGGTTTCATATCTCCTGTGAAAATCAAGACCTCAGGCGAAGAAGGAAGTGATGGAGTCAGAAGTGTCCCACCTCCAGGCTGAATCCAGATGGCACAGAGCGTAAACCATGAATACCACTTTGCTTGGAAAGCTCTTCTCAAGCTGTGATTAAGTCCATTTTGTCAGGGAGAAACATGGATAGACCATGTCCTAAATCACATAGTCCAAAAGTAATGCCATGGGGTGAGCAGCTGCCCTGTGCATACCTTCCACCTTAGGTACTAACTCAGCTCCCATGCACTCTCTGCCCTAACTGGGCTTATCCTTCTGGAATCATAAATGATAAGTAATGCTACTATCTCTCTCGATTTCATGAAGAACAGAAAGGCTGAGTCAGCTAGGTAAAAAAAAAGGTAGCCTTAAAAAAAATAAAAGAACTGAGTCAGTTATTTTTCCAAGATCATCAAGTTATGTTTACACTGCAGAAGACATCAAGTCCAAGCTAAGGAATGTGGAATAGCTCAGATCTCTGTTCAAGGTCAGCTCTATGTATAGCAGGTTGACTGTGTACAAACTCCACAGCACTTAGCCATGGGCCTTTCAGATCCTCACACAGTGATCCTAAGACAAAATTATTGGGTTTTGTGAGGACTGTGTCACAGCCCTCTAGAGCAGTGTGTTTCTAGCATGAAAGCGAGTATGTGTGCTGCATACATAGGATGCGAAATGGGTCTACGTGGAGGTGTTTGAAGGTAAAGAACAATACTCAGGTTTCCTCTTAAAGGGAACTGGTGGAGTCATGCCAAAAGAAATCCTGGAAATGAACTTGCATCCATGTGGCATGGATGATTTCAGGATAAGAACGTATGTAAATTAAAGTGGTAAGTTATTCAGCAGCTTAGATGCATTCACCAGGACCCTGGAGCTGTGAAACACCAGCCACCCAGCCACTGAAAATCACTCTGACGTTCCTGTTTCTCAGGCTACATCAGTAATGGTAAATTAAATGTTCTTGGAACTGTTGTCTGGTCCGGAGGCCAACGGGCATGGAGCAGCACGTGCATACCATCAAATTCCACTACCTTGCACAACAGGATGGCCCCATCCCAAATGCTTGTGGGGAATGGCTCCTGGCTCTGCTAACCCCAGACATTGCCCAGGAACTGTCTGGGAGGCTGCTGGTAGGCAGCTGAAAGTCAGTGCTCAGCATTGTTCCCTGTTTCATTCACCAGTATAGATGTAGCTAGTGTCACTGGGGACAAACCCATACACCTGCCATTGCTTTTGTGTCAAGTGGCTCTGGCTTGTATGCATAGAGTGTCCCCTGTGGGTAATGCCAAAGATGGGCTGGGGAGAACGTTATAGATGCTCCTCCAGGGATAAAATCCATCCTTAGAATTTTTTCCCACTACTTGGTGGGCCAGTTTTAAAAAATAGGTCAAAAAGTAAGATTAGGTAGTGGTGAGAAGTTAATGCTCATTTTGAATCAGAAACAGAGGTGTTCAGTGTTCCTGCAGATCTCTGGCTTGCGTTTGGTATCAATCAGTTAATCGCCAGGCATTACCCCAGGACACGGCTCCTATTGTCCACAGCACTGAGAATCCTATTAGCTGTTGCCCCGTGGATCATCCCTCCAGCCACGCTTCTCCCCCTCACACGTCCAGCTCTCCCCTGCTCACAAGCGGGAGAGAAATTCAGCTGCCTATGGCGGGAGGGGGAAAGCAGGGGACGCCTTGTTTAAAAAATGAAAGATGTAGCTTCAGCTGTTTGTTTAGGAATATGTGGCGATGGGGCTGAAATAAAGGTTATTTTGGATAGATGGAGAGCTTTACAGAACCTTCATTCACTCCCTTTGACTGGATTGCATAAAGGGCTACTGAGCAGATAAACTTTTAACGAATATGAATTCCTCTCTTAATTAAATTACAGGAAATTAAAAAAGACACATTTCATGGGCTGGTGTGGGGGAAAAAAGTGATATTTGTCCCTCCAAAAGAGGTCAGGTTTCCAGTCTGTTTAGTCCTGGATTTCAATCTCCTTCCTCCAGTCTGCACGGGGGAAATATCTAGACGCCTACTCTTGCCTGGAGCTGAAGAGACAGGTCTGTTCTCTGAGGGACAGACCCGACTCTCTCATTGACATGATGGGGTATATTCCCCCAGGGACTATATGTCAGGAAGGGCTAATGTATATTTGGGTAATGCACCGCTCTCCTTTGCATCTCATGCATGGAAACCATGGGCCATCCCTACCATGAGAAACCTGCAGTCTCGATAGGTAAGAGGGAATTCATTAAAACTTTTCTTGGAAATTAAGCTGATGACTGGAAAACAAATGACTCAGTAAGGAAAGAGTCGTGATCTCTTAATAGGCTCTGTGTTCCATCAGAAAACCATTCAAAGCTTGAAGGCACCTTCCCCAGCTGTAGATGATGCAGGGCCCCTTCCAGCATCACACAGTCATGCATTCTCTCTCATATCTATGTGCAATGCTGGCTGCGCTAAGGGATCCTTCTCTCTCCAAGTCTGACACATAAGGTCTCCAGTGCTGGGAAGTGAGAAATGCTTCCTGTGCAGAACCAGCTTGGTCTGACCCAAACTTTGTGTTGTGTTGTGTCTTTCAGTGCAGCTAACAGCCTCCTGGAATGCCCTCTCTGACCCTTCAGGCATCCTTGTAGTTGCAAACATGAGCATCCTGACCCAAATTGCATTCCTCGGCTAATCCTTAGAGCTGCCCGTGGAAAAGAGTAGATTTCTATATATAGTGCTCTGAAAAGCCACCGGGTTGTTCTGCCCGGGTGAAGGGGGTCTGTTCTCTGCAGCATGCAACACAATTCAAGCCTTGTTAATATATATGATGGGGGAAAAAAGAGAGAAAGAGAGCGGAAAAAAAAGGTCTCCTTTGTAAAAAATGTGTTTGTGAAAGGGGGAAATGGCTGGCGGGGGGGTGTTGAAAGCTCTAGAAGACTGAGTTTATTTTGAAGCCTCCTGAGGTTAGATTTAATCAGCTCAAAACACATAATTTCACTCTTAATATGACATTAATTTTCTCTGCTAGCAGAAAGATGCCTTGATACTCAATGCAAAGTTGTCCTTTTCCCATGCCTGAGATCAAGGGCATATCTCATCTCTCCAATCCATTCCAGGATGTTTGAACAGAGAGGCAGAACCATAACCCATGGCTGGGAGTGAGGGTCTGATTTTGATAGGACCATAAATACAGTTGCCATGTCTGACAGGGGATGCTTGAAAAAAATACCACTTCAAAGAGGTTTATGCTTTGTCTGAAGAGATGTAGAAATATTTAACAGCAAGGCTGGAGTCTCTTTAGTTACATTCCTTCTTTTCCCTTTGCCATTGACAGACTTTCACGGGTGGTTTTCAAGCACTATATTCAAACAGCTTTGTTGTTTTGGGATGCATCCTCCTCATATTCAAGTGAATCAAAATACCAGGAGTCCCACCTGAAAGGAGGTGTTCTTATACAGCCCCCAGAGCACTTGTTCCAAATGTGTTATTAAACTGAGCCTCAAGCCTGGACCGGCAATGGGGCCAGATCTTCCCAAAGTTATGTTCACACTGCAGGCTGCTGAACCTATCAGCTGCCTACCAAGCAACCCACCGACGTGAGACGTCCACTGAGGGATTCACTGAGCATCTGACCGTCCTGGTGATACCACTCCAGGGATGTTATTTTTTCTTCTGGGAGTAGTTACCTTGTTACATGCTCTATCACCAGAACTCTTTAGACTCTCATTCATTTAAGAAGGGTGAAAAACATCTCTTCTGTGATACTTACTTCTTTTTCATCTCCCATAGAAAGTTGCAACTCCCACAGACCCGTTGGTGAACAAAATACCCGTCCCCCAGCTGCTCCAGCACAGAATTCAACTTACTTGTTTGCAGCAATACTGCCAGGAAATTTCTTGTAACTGGTGATGGGATGGGGGAATTCCCAATTTATCGTGACCTCCAGTAGCTGTGCTCCATCCTCCTTGATGGCATGCCTTAATGTTGGTTGTAACTAGGAAACAAAACCCTGAACACAACAGAAACCACTCTGGCAGCGGTAGCAATCCTATAGCTTATGATTGGTCCAGTCACTAGAGGGACACCATCCCATTTAATTCAAGATTGAATGCCAACTCTGTAATGCCACCGTGAAGACCCTGGAAAAGATGATTTCAGAGGAGGTTATGTGAACTAATTTTTCAGTTTGGGGATATTATAACTTTATAAGCTAGGACATATCTCACAAGAATTTCCTGCAATGCTTGGTAAGTTAAGGTGTGGGTATAGCAACAAAATTCTACTGTTAAGTAATAAATAATGAATATTATAATTTTATGCCCTACATTTTAAAACTAACTAGTAGAGCTGCATGAATAAGCAATGGTGTTGGTTCACTGGATGAATAATAAATAAATGAATAAATAAAAGAACAGTCAGAGATCAGAGAAAAACAAAATTTACTTGTTTCGTGGGATTTCTTTGTACAGTAGGAAAAAAAAAACCCACATGTTAAACATTTTGGAGTTCTAGGAATCATTTTGTTGCCACATGGGAACTTCCAAGCCATATCTTAATCCTTGAAAATTTTGGACTAAAAGTTCTGTAAATAATTTTCCAGAAGCTGCAAAGACTGAGGCTTGAGAAGAGAATTTGATGGACCTGTTTGAATTTGTGGCAGGGAAGTGGGCAGAGCTTCTTTTATACAAAGGCACTGAGGCCCAAATTACCACGCCAGTTGGCCATAGACCGTCTTACAGAGATGGCAAGGGGTTGTAGGCAATGACCTTATCTATGCCTCATAACCAGAGGCAGATCTGCTCATCAGCACCATATCAGGGTGGGTGAAACACTGTCAATTGTGCCTACAGGAGTCACTGCATACCCCAGAGAAAGGGATCTGAAGGTAATTTCTTACCATCTGTGAAATTCTTCCTAGTACTTTGAAAATAGATGTCTGGTTAGAGGGACTGGACACTGTTTGTCTCTGCTATTCCTTGCACTCTGAGCAGTCTATAATTTAACCAGGGAGGAGTACACTTACCAGATGTACAAATCCCAGCTGCTCAGCATGGATCTGAAGGGTCCAGATTGAACCGCTTCAGCTTCATTCCATGTGTTGTGATCTGTTACCTCCTCCAGAATAAAAGGATCATCTCTGTCAGCCATGTGGTCTTGGAAGCTCATGAGAGACATACATTTGGGATGCTGTGATAAGACTGTGTCGAAGAAATATGGCCCTAACAGAAACCCACCGTCTGAACATAGCTACCACTTCAGAACCAAAAGTAAAAAAGAGGGAACTGAACTGGGAAAGGTTCAGAGAGAGTGGCAAGGATTACCCAAGGCAAGAAACAACTTTTGCAGGAGGAAGGACTGAGTTAAGAAAGACATTTCCAAGGTCTTGGGACTCCACATTCACTGTTGATGAATTAACTCATAGAGATCATTATATCCTTGCAGAATCCTGCTGATACAGCCAAAAAGTGTGGGTCCCTTGGGCTTTTGGATCAAATCTCCATGCAGGTGGTTTGAATAATGCTGCTAGGTACAGCTCAGACTTTTCCTGTTTTGGTGCAGGACATGATGCAGCCTTAGGTCATAAGGGGGCCATGGGTTCATCTGTGTGCAAGATGAATGCCTTCTGGTCAGCATTGTTGGAACGCAGGACCCTGCTAGATGACACCCTACTTCTTCAAGGTGTGAAGTCATGGACTCACCCAATGCTCCACAGGCCCCCTAGAGTAGGCAGAGATGATGGGAAGATTAAAAAAGCTGCAGACCAACTGGGTTAATTAACAGAATGGGAACATGTCTGTGATGATGCTCTCCAGACATGGAAGATGCTGGCCTGACTGTGTGGGAGGTGGGTGCGAATCCTGATTCTCACGCTCAGCATATGTATGACACTGCTGGTGGCACAGAAGACAGTGGAGGGCAGTGAAAGGGCTGAGCTACCCATCTCATGGCCCCAGCACCTGGACTAGCTGCAAACCTCGGTCCAGCTGCATGTTAACAAGCCATTTTGTTTTTAGGAGCACATTTGTAAAGGTTAGTGGCAAATCTAGCTTCTGTGCAACCCCAGGGGGAGGTAAAGGAGGAAAAGCACTGTGGTTCCGAAATGAGGGAAAGGGAGAAACATACATTACAAATGGAAGAGGCTTTCTTCCTCCTCCCACCACTGCCATGATGGGGGCAGCCACAGGCTACTTTGAAGTCCCGTCCTTCAGGCTCTTTGCCATCGTTTGTGCTCAGCCCTTCCAACAAAAGCACAGTCTCTTGGTGGCAAGAGACTTGGCCGAGGAGGGGAAGGCAGGATTTTTACATTAAGGGAAGGGTTGTGAACAATTTTGCCTTTATCACCACAAAAGGGACTGTAAATCCCTCAGAGTTATGGATTCTGGTCCTGCAACTTGATACCCCAAACCCAGTCATTTAAGTTAGGATAAATCTTTTCTCGTAATTATTATTATATGGTTTGTTGTTTTATTTTAAAAGAAAAAGAGAGAGAGAGAGGAGGCAGAAATTGGCTCCAACATGACTTGAAAAGAACATTTGCAGCCAAAGAGTTATCGTTTGTATACTGCTTTGCCTAACTGTACTCTGTAAGGATATGAAAGGACCAGAAGGCTCAGACCAGATTTCTCCATCAAGAGATGGAGCTTAGTCCATTTCTTGGCACCGCTTAGAAAGTCAATATTTTTTCTTTCTTCTTTCCCGGCTGAATTTGGTGGAGCAGAGGGTCTAATTCCCAGCTCCAGTTGGGATCCAGGCAGGCAGGCTGGCAGGCATTTCACCCTACAAAATCATGCCCTGTACAATTTCTACAATTTCGGCTGTTTCCAGCTCTTTCACACTCTCTCATTTGATTCCTGCCTCAGCTCATTGCAAGTTTGTAGTCTGTGAGTTTGTAGACTTGCTTCATCTCTGAGACCCAAGGGGCAGCTGCAGCTGCATAGCCTGCTTTGCCATCTGCTTGCCTGGTGTTTGAGGATCTGGAGAGGAAGAGAAGCTATGCCATCACGTGTGCTCTCCTCAGGACTCCAAGGAGCCCTACGAGAGAGCAGAGTCTTCAGCTGCCATATGTATCTGCCTTTCTCACATGCTTTACTGTGTAGACACCTCCACCGTGCACATGGACAGCAGAAAGCTGGGCAACATGCTTTGTTTTTTAACAAGTGCCAGTGGCAGATTTCCTTTACAGTGCCAAATATACTCTTAAAACATCTCTGCTCCTTGCCACCGGTACCGACTTCAGTATCCATCAGTGCTGGTGCAGAGGTTTGCCATCATTGTTTTGGAGAACGGTGTGCATAACACATCTGGAGCCACTTTCCACCTGCACCCTGGCAGCTTTCTGAACTAGCTTTTGACAATCAACGTGCTGGAATGGAGAGTCACCAGTCTCTTTGTCTCAGCACCTCAGCGAGGGATATTCCTTCTGAAAACATCAGTGCTCCACCTGTCAATGCAGTGCTGCTATCCCCAGGTTAAAAACCTGACTGACTCACTATATCATGAGGTTGCCCCTTAATCATCATGAAGAAACAGACCTATAAAGATTTCTTCCTATATAATAAATCATAAATAAACATAAATATATATGATCCTTATTATGTTCGTATATGTGTGATTTTTTTTTATATATATCTGTTCATTTGTTTAATAGGCAACATCTTATTTGTCTGTCTTTGAATTATGAACTCCTCCCCTCTCCAGATCCTGCACGTGTACACGTGTACAAATTGGTGTAATGGTTTCTTTCCCATTTAAAAGTTTCACCACCCTAAAATCTGCTGGCATAACTGCACGTTAGCCTTTCCTAGCTGGTTCTGTTGTAGTTGCCTGGATGAGGGAAGCCAGCTAATTAAAATGTTTAAATGAACCCAGAGTATTTTGACAGAACTGGGTTAGGAAGGATTTTGCTGGCAGGGTGAGGTCCTCATATGTGGCAATAGGCACATTAAGTGTTCAGGCTACCCCCTTCTCACCCCCCTTCTGCCCCCAAAAGCAATATGACTCACTGCAGTCTTAACAACTTGTCCAAGGTCAGCTGTACAGGCAAGAACTGAATCCGGATCTGCTGGGATACACTTGAATTCCTGAGCCATAGGATCTCCCAGACTCGGCCAAATCTCCATGTCCACGCTGAGGACAGAGCACAGTCTGAATGGCACAACTTTCTGAATGGCTACAATTGGTCCACCAGCCCTTTTACTGGGTTTGAGGAGCAGAAAGGGTAAAGATCTGCAGCAAACAGCTTGAGTTGCACTTTCTGGACACCTGGACCCACCCAAAGCCAGAAATAACTAAAAGCAAAACTAACATCTTAATGTCCTCTCCTGGGCACTGGGAAGATCTTCTTTTAAATAACAGTCTGTGCTTTGCCAGAAATTAATAGTGTTTTGAATTAACTGGTGGTGACCAAAATTTACCAGCAGATGACATGGATATACAGTCAGCCTCTGGTTATGCTAACATCCCATGAACCAGAACCACAAAAGAAGACTTCAGTTCCTAGAAGTAACATGTTGAAACCAGGCATAGATTTATGGAGGGAGCTAAGGAATTATTCTTCTTTGTACCCTCTTCAACCACCCAGCACAGTGCATCCATCATGCTAGACAAGGAGATGACAGCCACAGTTGCCTATGTGGCCACAGACACCTTGGCATCCTTGGCACTTATTAGACTCTGAGGTGCCTTTCCTTGGGGAGTGCTGTGTAAAACTCTTCATGCAGGTTCTCCTTAGTGCTTCAGCCATCCAACTACCGGCCATCCAGTTTCAGCAAGGTCTTAGGTTGATGCAGTGAGCTACGGATGGACAGGAGCCCAGCGTTACAGCTGAGTTGTGTTATGCTGGCCTGCAGACATGATGAACCCATGTCTGGTTTCATCTAAGACCGTGATGCTCCAGACTTCTGGAGCAATGATACTTCCCAGCTGGGCAGGACCTCAGAACTTGAGTGTCTCTACATCAAGTTGTGTAGGCTCCCCTTTACTCTTTCATTGGACCCACCCTAACACCCTTAAGGGTTAACAGTGAGGATGTTGCTCTCTGCCAGGAATGTCTGCCATTTGTTTCACCAAATTGAAAAGTGTCCACATTTGGAAACCCCAGTTCTATTTTTGAGAGAGTAAAATTCTGAGCTGGGAGAGAAAGAAACTGATTTCCAAGACATTATACCTTATCCTACTACATGAGTACCTCCTAAAAAGCACCAGATCCCAGCGGTGCAACTGTCTGGGAGGAAATGAGGGGTGTTTTTCTCCATTTCATGTCCTTTAATTCACTTTTAATTCTGCAGCTGGGCACACCTTTGAAACACCAGACTTTAGTCAGAATGGGAACCTATTTCTGCAGTATCCCCTTGTTCCCATGAAAGAAACCTTTCCATAGATGTGATTACCCACCCATCCATCATTGTCGCAGTGAACACAGCACGCACACGTGCACGTTCAGATGTGCAGAACTCTGTACCAGAGTTCAGTCATTTTCTGCAATAGTTACTGAGCCCATTCATTAAATAATGGTCTCTGCCTTGCAGTAATGATACGTTGCTTAAAGAAAGCTCTTCTCTATTTATATTATTTACCTGGCAGTAAGCCCACCCCAATCATTTATAATGAAAAAAAAGTTATCTAAAGGGATGAGATGTTTATACAGATGGCAAGAAGATTCCCAAATCATACTAGTAAATACTCAAATCTTAAAACTTTTGGATGGGATGTAAACCCTCACACTCCAGGATATCTGCCAACTGTAATTGATGGGGTCAAGAGGAGAGCAGGGGGAATAAGTTTTCTTTGTCTTGGTGGATGAAGTAGAAAAGTGGGGATGGCGGGAAAAAGGGATTCATTTTGGCTTCACCTGAAATAAAATTTTGGTTTTAGAGTTTTTTGGCAAAGACGTCCTAGAAAAAAAAGAAATACTGGAAAAAGATGAGGTAAATGGGAAACAAGACATTTCATTAAGCACTCAAGATAGTTAACACTTCTCTTCAACTTCACATTTGAATAAGAAAAAAGGCACATTGCAATTAACCTTCAAACCCTTTTACTTAAAACTTGACAAGACAAATGCATTGTTTTGCCTTTCCCTAATATTTTATTATTTTTGATCCTTTAAAAAGTATTTTTATCCTTTTCCTCTCCAGCTTAAATGATCATCTGCATTTGACATAAGCATGAAAATGATTTCTATTCTTTTAATAGTATTCCTTTGTAGAGATATTATTCTCACAAAACTGATCAGATTTTGGTCAAAATGAGTACTTCCTCCACAGGCAAATTCACTCCTCACTTCTCAGTACAGCTTCAGGCAACTTTTTACTAGAACAGCTGGCCATTACTAAAGAAAGAGAATGCTGAATAGTCATTTGAGATGTACTAAACCTCTTGTCTTCTCATACACGGGCATTGTCTTTCTGTGCCTGAAAACTGTAAGCACATTAAAATGTTTTCATTGGCCCATCTGTTAGCAAAAAAAGGCTTTGTGAATTCCGTGTGAACTTCCATTGATATATGGTGCTCTATTAACTATCCAAGCCATGTTTATTATTTATTATTCATTGTTTAGATTTATAATAGTGTTAATAGAATAAATATTTATTATAAAAGCCCCTGTTGTCTAGGGCACGGTTGTAAAGCAAGCAGAAAACAGCTTGAGTGAAGGACCACCCTTCCTTCCAAAAACCCTCCCTAACTGTGGTTGGATTCCACGTCTCCATCTCCTGATGGTGCGCAGAACATTATTACAAGAGATTTGTGTAGTGATTTACAGGGAAAACCAAAGTCTGGACTTTTTTTTTTAAGTGACACTGGGGAAAAATAGAAAGAGAAAATGTACTAGAAAGAATCACTCTTTTAGAAATCTCTGACTTGTTTCTTTCTATTTTTAGACATGGGTTTACAAGGGATTTTGTTGCCTGATGGCAAGAGGAGCAATGAGCTGATGGTCATGTGTAGGAACCCATATCAACCAAGTCTGTCTGCTACCCATGTCAGGTTGATGTGGAGGCTGGTGACTCCATAAGTATTGGAAAGTCCATCTGTCCAAATATTAAGGATGGATTTCATTCAGTCTTGGAAAATTTTCTTTCAATAGAGCTGTTGTGGACTCAGAAGCACATAACTGATCCGAGGCTGAGCATCACCATCCAAGAGCGAACATGCTCATGCAGTGACCCACAACTGTCTTCGGTCCTTTTTTACCTGTTTGTTTACTTTTAATGTGACCTGCTTATTTTATGGGCCTGGTCCAAAGCTTATTTGTGTTAGTAGGAAAGTTCTCAATGGCAATGGTGGTTTTGTGCTCAGGCTGTAAAACACTTACGGAAGATCATTCATGTATTATTTGTGCTAACCTTGCAGGGTGGGCATCAGACCAGCTGGGCTACTGGAAATTCCTGAAATGGAAGCAGTGGTTTGGGACTTTCAAGGAGCAAATCAACCTTTTTAGATCCCAAAGTGCCAATACCCCCTCCACTTCTCCTCCCCCATGTCCACAACCCTCCCCACCTCATGCTATTGTTCATTAAGAAAATCCCATTATCATTCGTTCTAGCATTTAATGAACATGAGACAACTGGTTCCAGATCTGTGTTTTTGTAAGTGGTTCTTGTTAGAGTCACCATGACAGGTTGGGAGAGGAGCCCAGAGAGGGTGGGTGAGAGATCCCAGCCAAGCAGAGCCGCCTGGCTCCTGGGGTGTGCTACGCAGGAGCTCGAGACTTTTCAGAAGCACTTGGGTTTTTGCCCTCAGTTCTGCGCTCTCTTGGCCTTTGGCTTTATTTTTAGCCTGCCTACATCTGGTGTTGGGCTCTCCACCCACACCAAGCTCCCAGGAGCCAGCCCTGCCTCCAAACCAGATCCCTGCCTGGGCGCAAGTGGTGAGCTAAGGTGCTGAAACCTTGAAGGGACGGCACATTTTGTGTAACCTGAATGAATCACCCTGGGAGCTGTGTGTTAAAGAAGAGGAACTAATGGACTCCACCTCCCAACCATTACAATATCCCCAGCTCCCCACAATCTCTCCTACAGCATCATCACCATGCCCTCTCCATGCCCTCCGCTTCTCAAAATACCTCATCTTTCTTATATGTCACCCCGGCTCATCTTCCTACACATCTCCCTACACACTCCTTTGAGTCTGCGGTAATGCTGATACCTGTTATCCACATCTTCATGTCCATCCCTCCCCTTTGCAATCCCTACACTTACATTTTGGCTAGCAGCTGGACAATGGCTAAGGAAACAGGAGAGATGCTGAAAGGTGCTATGTGATCTGCTATTACTTGGCAGAACTTACACCTTCCTCTCCAATGCCGGTCAAAGTTGTATTAAACTGGCAAAGTTGGCCAGTATGCAGGCAAATTTGGAGTCAAGAATGAATTGTGTGCGACTGCTGTCAGCTCTGCCCTGGCTGCTCTGCCCAGCAGCGCAGGGAGGCAGGCACCAACCTCTGCAGCCCCTGCCCCATCCCCAAGCATAGGCATGCCTGCTGGAGGCAGAGAAGCCGGCAAAGTCATCTGCAAAAATGCTGATGCTTTAAGACATTGCTTTAAACCAGATTGTTGCTAGGAAACTTGTCTTTGTCTTGGAAGCTATTTCCTTCCTACCCAAAGGCGGATCAGAGCTAATTCACCGAGAGCAGCCTGGAGGGGAAAAAAAAAAAAAAAAGAGGTTATACAGGAGAATATCCAGATCCAGTGCATTTAGAGATGGGAACAAAGTCAAACCTCAGTCGAGGCAGCCATGAAATATGGAGGTTATAATGTGGATATAGGTTCAGCCATGGGAAACTGTCTGGATTTTATCCTGAGATCTTTACCGGCTCACATCCCTGCCCTATTAAACACCGCTTTGCATTTAGAGATTTGGTGAATCTTTTGAACTCTTCTTCTGAATTTTTGTACATGTATGCATTATTTACATTTTTTGGCTTAGACATTTTTATATTAAACCCACAAATGTTCCACTCCCGTGGTATCTGAGGTTGCTAGTCTTCAAATAGCCCTGGTTCACATCCCAAACTTGGTTTACCTATATTCGCCTTCTGCTGACGGAGTCTTCAGCTAAAACGCCACATTTTCAGGATTTTCACACAACCATGGAATAAGAAGCAGTTAACTTTTTTTTCCCCCTGTTTTTTGAAATGAAGCATGATATTTTTAAGTAGTCACAGGAATCCAGAAGCTGGAGCTATTGGGGAAAAAAAAAAGAGAGACTTGCAATAATAAATTGGCAGTTATGGAAAAGCAGGCCTGTGGTTTGCTATTTATACTTGCGTCTGATCTGTTTGGCTCTTGTCTGAACTAGATTATTGAGGGGATTACTGCTTTATTTGTAATGCACCAAACATATCTTTGGTATGAAAATTATCATCGTACAGATGTGTTCCTTGAGTTGCATCCTGCACACACATACCTCATAGTAAATCAGAAACAGCTTCAAGAAAGGAGGCAGATTTACATGGAAGTAAAACCGGAGTCTATCTTTGTGCCCACTGTATATATTTCTATCAGGCTCTGAGATTTGTTTGACTTCCTATGATTGAATACTGAGCTAATGTTGATATTAGCAGCTAATGCAGATGAAATATTGCCAGAGCTGCTGCCAACTCACATTCAGCCAAGACTGATGGATTGTTTTTGGGGTGGGATTCACCTCAGCTAATTTTACAGTTCTGTATTTGAGTTAGTCAAGCCCAGGCTCAGCAGAGGACTCGCACTCCTTTCAGTGACACAAAGCAGTGCAAAGCACAGAGCAGAAGATCCCTACTTAGTTATCCTTCTGCCCTATATCCCCCCCCATCATTTTTCCATTAAATTGTGATGTTTAGTTGAACTCTCAGAAGTCAGGTGTTTAGCATCTTTTCATGGGTGGGAAGATGATCAAAGTTGGGGAGAGGGGGGAAGAAGATGGAAATGCATTGAAATCTGAGTGTCAGTTCCCCCAGAAATAAGGGGCTTTCTGTGCTGGAGAGTGACAGGACATCTGAGTATGTTTCTGATAGTGAAGTCCTTATCTTCACCAGAAAGATGTGATGAGGGGTTTGGTTTTGTTTTTTATTTTTGGTCAAGTGACTACACGAAGAGATCTGTTTCTAAGCCTAGCCAGGATACAGAAAATATAGATATTTATACTCTCAAATAACCTTTGACAATGCCTCATTATTCCAGAAGCTGGGAGCATTTTCATGAGATGCTTTACTAGCTCTCATGACTAACTCCTCTTCTTGAAGATGGCCCTGGGAGCAAATCTTTCTGCAGAGAAACCCTATTTTTGATTAAGACAAAACATTTTGTAGAAAATTCCCTTTTGTTAACCTATTACAAGGGGAAAAAAAAGTTTTGCAAATATGTGTAGAACTCCTTAATTTTTCCTTCAATTTTGAAATATTTAACAAAATGTCATTAATACTGCCTCACTATTGCTGATTAAAATGTAGTATTTGTTGTTTCAGAAAAATCAAGGACGGCTGCTTCTCAGTACATGCTAAAAATTCTTATCTTTTCTGGATCAAAGTGTCTTCTGTCTGTGTTAAAATGGGACAGTATGACACTTTCCCTGTTTGTGGGAAACTTCAAAAGCTCCTTTCCATTTGGAACAAAGAACATACTTGTTAATGTTAATTTCCCATAAAATGGAAATGTTGAATTTTGACCAGTTGGATTTGAAATCACGAATACTTATCTCTATTCACCGAGCTGCACACATCAAGGGATCTACTGATTTTCCCAGCAACATAACTTTAGTATCATATTTTGCCAGTACTTTAATTTCTATCTCTTCTGGATCCATTGCGCACTGATTTTTCTGTATAACGAAACAAATGCTTTTTTCCCCAACATTAACTTTAAGCCTATAAACTTTATATTACAGAGAGGAGCAAAAGCAGGGAATGGTAATGATTCAAAAAATTGCGATTTGATCTGTCAGAATGTTGCATTCACAATGCTATGGAAAGCAGGTTCGGTAGTTTTGTAGATCCTAACATTTTAACATTATCTTCCATTAAGAAGATATCAGTGAACTGTTCGGCCAAATACAACGTAATCATCCTTTGACATTAAAAAAATAATGTTGTGTAGATGCGTGCATTCAGACCAATCTTATAAAAAAAGTCAGTGAAGTGTGGCAGGGGAAACTAGTTTAACAGAAAAGGTTTTCTATCTGTCACTAGAAAATATGTCGCCTGCTCTATTTATTGCTTTACAGCTGTTGAGACACATAGGATAGTATTTATCTTATCTAAATTTAGCCACCAAAATGTTAGACAGCTGGAATCTCAGCTATTTGAGGGATTAGCCTAGACAAATTTTGTGTGATAGATGCTTTAGATAAGCAAAAAATTTCCTCAGATGATTCCAGATCATAATGTAGGATCTGAAGGTTCAGACTTCTATTCAGAATAGGCAAAGGCAGGAATTAACTCAGTATGGCAGAAAGTTTCAAGGGCTAAAACACTGGTCTCATTTCCCACCCTCACTCCCAGCCAGGCAAACAAAAAATGTCCAACTCTTTTCACACCAAATCTGCCAAAGGCATAAGCAGGCAAACAAAAAAACCCTCACTCCTCTTTCCACGTATGAGCAGAAAAGAAAAGAAAACCATTGATCAAAATCCAAAGAAGCCGAGGAATTGAAATTATGCAAAAACAGTTGGTTGACATCTGTTGGAGTGGGTCTGAAAATAACAGCTTCAACTGGGAATTTCGCTGGTATCTAATTAAACGGCAATGTGTACGTTGTTAATGAAAGTGAATTAGCAAGGGTCTATTTTGTTTTCCAAGGACCTGCACCCGGGTCGGGGCAACTCCCGGTATCAATACAGGCTGGGGGATGAAGGGATGGAGAGCAGCCCTGCCGAGAAGGACTTGGGGTGCTGGTGGATGAAAAGCTGGACATGAGCCGGCAATGTGCGCTCGCAGCCCAGAAGGCCAACTGTGTCCTGGGCTGCATCACCAGCAGCGTGGCCAGCAGGTCAAGGGAGGGGATTCTGCCCCTCTGTTCTGCTCTGCTGAGACCCCCCCTGCAGTGCTGCGTCCAGCTCGGGGGTCCTCAGCACAGGACAGACATGGACCTGTTGGAGCGGGTCCAGAGGAGGCCACCAAAATGATCAGGGGGATGGAACACCTCTGCTATGAAGAAAGGCTGAGAGAGTTGGGGTTGTTCAGCCTGGAGAAGAGAAGGCTCCGGGAAGACCTGATTGCAGCCTTTCAGTACTTAAAGGGGATTATAAGATGGGGACAGACTTTTTAGCAGGGCCTGTTGTGACAGGACAAGGGGGAATGGTTTTAAACTAAAAGAGGGGAGATTCAGACTAGATATAAAGAAGAAATTCTTTACACTGAGGGTGGTGAAACCCTGGCACAAGTTGCCCAGAGAGGTGGTAGATGTCCCATCGCTGGGAACATTCCAGGTCAGGTTGGACGGGGCTCTGAGCAACCTGATCTAGTTGAAGATGTCCCTGCCCACGGCAGGGGGTTTGGACTAGGTGACCTTTACAGGTCCCTTCCAATCCAAACTATTCTATGATTCTATGACTCCATGATTCTTTTGCAGTTCTATGCTTTAAAGTATATTGCTGGGCCAGCACTGAAACTGGAAAAGAGAAGCTCTGAACTTTCACTCTCCCATGGAAATACCTCTAAGGCAAGGGCGAACCAAAGACTGGCTAAGCTGCTGGTGCTTTGCTGTGAAGATTCTCTGAACTTTTCATATCAAGACTTCATAGCCAGCCAAGAAAGTGCTCAGACATCAGTATTTGGGATTCAGGTGTTACATCTGTCTCACCATATGGAAGTATTTGGTGCCTCATGGAGTGATAAGGATGCCTAAAGTGGCAGTAGGACAGGCACAGTGATCTCACCGTAAATACTGTCTTACCAGATAGCACCTGAAATTTTAAGGTGTTTTACCCTTTGGCTCCCACTTATATCAATACAAGTTGGGCTCTCCATTATGTTTAAGTGTAAGAGTCATAAAGTTCTTACATTGTCTTACCCCTAGGACAGCCCCAGTTCTGAGAACTTTGTATTATCATATGGAAGAGTGATCAATAAACAAAGCTTTCTCACTTTCTCCCTGTTCTTATGGGAACATGAATTCTTATTCCAGTATTATCTATGCTCTTTCATCCTGATAATGTAAAAAACGCCCAACTTTTAATTAAAACAGCTGTTGTCTCTTCTTCATAGATAGGAAGATGAGGTCCCCTACCTATTAGTTTGTTATGTTTACAGGAAATGCAGATGGAGGAAATTCTTCACCCACCTGTAATGAATTCTGGGTAGACTTAACGAAATGTAAAAGTCTCCCCTCTCTCCCGGCTCCCTCATGAACAGTGCAGTCAACTTGCAAATTAACATGAGCTTGAGCTCAGAGCTTAAGCAACGTTTTTTTACCAACCTAATTTCTATATATTTTGAGCTCTGTTTCCGTCCTTGTCCTTCTCCTCCACCCCACTGATTCCTTTTAGGGTTTGCTTTAAATGTCTAAGTAGCATCCTGAACAAGGTGGGGATGCCATCTGACCCTACTAACCCAAAGCGTAGACATCTGAGTAGGTGGGTGGCTGAGGGACCCTGAGGAAGAGAAGACAGGGTGGGTTCGAGGTGAAAGCAGGGGCTGGTTCCCCCTTCTTTGCAGGTTTGTTTCCCACACCAGGGGCTTTACCCCAAGTTTGTTGTTTATCAGAAGCCAATCTTAGTGAACAGCCATCTGCCATCGCCTTGACCTGAGACTCCACTAAGTTTCGTTTCTCGAAACCTCAGACTGGATTAAGGAGTGGCTAATCCCCGAGGGTCAAGCAGCTTTGTGAATAGCAACAGGAGCAGAGCACCACCACATGATCTACGTGGTGGTGTCAGCTATTCAGCAGCCTAAGATAAAGGACATGAAGCCAGCACCCCCTTGTAAACAGTTCATTATGTTCTTTACATCTCTGTGTTTCTTTTTCCTGCTGGCTTCTCCCTCCTACACTCCCAGACTAGCTAATTACTTTTATCACAGGCTAAGTATGCAGTCAAGAGGTTCCAGCTGCCATCAGTGGTGTATTTTTAAGCCTTTGCAGCTGACGTGCCATTTTAAGATTCAGGCTGGCTTATCCTCGGCCTTTATAACTTTGCATAGCCTGTGGCTGGGAGGGAGGAAGAAGTAGGAGAAGGGATGAAGTAGCCCAGTGAAGATGAGTCCAGACGAATGGGAGACATGGGATGGGTCAAGTAGCCAGGGAGGGGAAAGTCATGAAAACTTAATTCGAGCTGCAGGGAGTGAATTCAGCCTGGGGTGAGTGGTGAGAAAAAGAAGCGAAGGAATAGGGCATAACAATTATCAGATGAAAATCAAGTGAAGGATTTGGCTCAGTCTAAGGAGCAAAATTAGTTTCTGTGTAAGAAAGAAACCACATTTCTGACCTTCTCTTGCTCTTGTGCATATTCTTCTACCACTCTTACTAGTTTGGCTCAGCATCATGTTATGACAAGACAGCAGGACTGCCCTATCTCCGGACACAAACCCTGCTTCGATTCTTGAATAGCAACCTGATACAACCTGAACTTTCACGTTCTCCCTGTTGCCCACCAAAATGTTTATGAATTCGCCTTTCCTCCTCTTTGCACTCTCATGCACTCCTGCCAAGGACACTTAGCAACACAAGCATTCAAGCCCTTCATCCAGAAGCACTCATATGCTGCTCATCCCTCCATCTCTCCCTCCAAGGTATCAGTTCAAGTCTTTCCATAATGAATGTTAAATTTCTACAAACTTTCATTCTAGCAAAGTTCTGAAGATAGGCACATCTGTGCATCCAAACTACAGATCAGATGCCTCCTAAACTCCTTATGATGCTGTGTGACACACCACAACTTCTGAGTGAGGTTAAATTAATGATGCAGTAAAGTCCAAAAATCCAGCACTCCTTCATCCATCTTTCCAGCAATCTTTCCCCATTAGTGTTACTACTATCTGTTTATTGATTCCTGCTTTGCAATTTCCCTGAACTAAAGAACTTCGGAGTTTGTACAGCCCAAATTACAACTGGAAACATATCAAGACTTGGAGATCTTAATCAGGATAAAAATCAATAGTGTGCAAATACTCTTGCAAGATAAAAGATGGTATCCATAAGCAGAACCATTGATGCCACTGACAACTTTGTGTGTGTGTGTGTGTATGAACTAACATCTGTTGCTGTTCTCCTCTGGGAGATGGATAATCCAGCAGATAGCCGTTTTCAGTCACTGCTGCATCTGTCTGGCTTTACATCAGGGCTGAGAGGTTTGGGCTTTGTGGCAATGCCAGTCCTGCTAGAGCTGCCTGGGGTTTTCCAGTATTTGCTTTTATGGTGCAGAATGTCCCTACTCCGTTGAAAGGGGCTTATGCGGTTCTCTGAGCACAACTGATGTTGCCTGCAATGGAAATAATGCACCTTATAAAAGCTAACTACCATTTAAATAAACACTTGTTAGATTACAGTAGCTCCCATCAGAGGCTCATTTCCAAAAACTGCTAAAGAAAACATTGAAGAACAAGAGAGCAGAAAACATGCTGGAAAAATTACCTTGAGATAAATACTTTTAAAGTGTATTTTTCTACTCTATTTTAATGAGGTAATAGTTGGGGTTATTACACAGATGAAATTACATTGGCTAACTGGGTTTGCATCTTACATCACCATTTTTCATCTTCTAGGATTTCCTTCCATCAGATTCTGGGGAATTTATACTATGCTAAGTGCTTTCTTGGTATGGAAAAGAGGAATCCTGGTGGAGGCGTGTTTTGTAAACATGCCTTGGCTACTGGAACAAAGTTACGGTGCGAACGCAAGCTTGATGATTTTCTGTTGGGTGTGCAATATGCCTAGCACATCTGAAATTCTTCTATGTGCAAACATGTGTATTTCTGAGTGCTTTGGACTATTTGAGATGACAAGCACAAGCTGAAAGGATGATTTTCTTTAAGTAAAACACACTATGTAATAATAGCCCAGGGACATTTCACATGCAGCTGTTAACAACGGAAAGCAGAACAAATGAATGCAATACCCCCGAACGCTAAGTGTTTGCAGAGGGGAGGGATCAGGCTTTCAATTTTCTGGTCAGCAAAAGCATTCCCTCTATGTTGGAGCATGTAGAAAGTATTTCTAATTACTAAGCTTCCTTCTTAATTCATGAAGAAAAATAGGTACCTCTAAGAGGTGATTCACCTCATCTTAAAACCAGAATGTGAGGTCAATTACAGTAAGCCAAGCCATTCAGCTGATACGGGGTATTTATCAATTACTGCTCTAAGAGACCTTCTTACCCAGACCAACTTTCACAATGAATTTTTCTGCACATATTTCAACCTATCATACTTCTTAGAGGAAGCTACCTCTCTCCAGCTACCTACTGACCCTATATGCCTATGGACTATGCTGGCTCTTAATTTCCTTCCTTTTCTTTGTGGACTTTGGTGCCAGGTTCTCAGTGCCAAGGACCTGGGATTTCTTTTCTGGGAATGTGATATTTTGGAGTTACCGACCTGAAGGACTCTGTCAGAGGGTGTCTAGTATTCAAGGTGCTGGGAGTCTCTGGAAGCAGCTACAAGAGGGGTAAATGAATGCAGTCAGCTGCAAAACATAGTTATACCTGCTATTTTCCTGATTGCTGGAAGTAGGATTCATCTCACTTGAAAATGAAGCACTTAGTCCAGGCAAGTTTTCTAGGCTGCTTAGAGAAGCAGAGCACTCTCAGGGAGTGAATCACCTAGGTTAGACACTTGAGTCCAACACACGTTTACTGATGCTGAATGTTTACATGGATTAAAAATACGAACGAGTTAATGACATATAAAAAACACAAAGTTTACTATATAAAGATACCCACTCCAGGTCAGGAAGTCCCTGAGGCAGAAATTTCTGGAATGTATTTTGAGGATGTATATTTCTTTTGAGCTTACATTCTTCCTAGGCATCTACTACTGGCCGATTTCCAAGAAAGCCTGTGCTAGATGGATCAGAAGTCTGACCCACTCTTACATTCTTATTTTTTTCAAGTGGGATGGATGAATCACTCTCTGGAAGTACCTATGTGTTTTCATAGAGAGAGAGCCTGGATCAGTTGTTACTAGACATGAGGAATGGGGTTCTTACCTCGTGTGAGATAACTACAATGTAGACGTCTACACTGGAGTTAGTCACTCCCAGCTCCCTCCACTCATTGTGGTTGAAAAGGGCATTTTTAGAGAGCAATCCATCTCACGTTGAAGTCTGTCTCTTCTATAGACCAGAAACACTGTACCTGCAAAGTCTCTATTTCTCTCCTGCATATTTTTCAGAGACCAACACATCTCATCCTAACCTCTGTCTCTTCTACAGAACAGGTGCATTGTGACCTCAAAGTTTCTATTCCTCTTCTGTTTCTCTGCCAGACATGTGGGATACACAACCAACAGTAGGTGAGATGAATTCCTACTCTACCTTTAGGTAGCTGGAGATAATTGCTGTGGATCTCACCTTTCATGTCGTTGTTCCAGATATAACTAGGCTGTTTCATGCTTGTTTTTCTCATAGAAAGAACTGATTGTGTTTTCTAGATTACACGTGGTCTGCCTTTGACTGGTAATTTGGTCCTCATGCCCAGCGCAATGCTCCCGTGTGTCTCTCCACCAGGGATATCCAGAAGGCCTCCTTTGTTCTTTGAACTGTCCAGTCCACTGCTTCAGTTAGAATCATAGAATCATTAAGGTTGGAAAAGACCTCTAAGATCATCGAGTCCAACCGTCAACCCAACACACCATGCCCACTAAACCATGTCCCTAAGCACGACATCTACACGTCTTTTAAATACTTCCAGGGATGGTGACTCCACCACTTCCCTGGGCAGCCTGTTCCAAGGCCTGACCACTCTTTCAGTAAAGAAATTTTTCCTAATGTGCAATCTAAGCCTTCCTTGGTGCAACTTGAGGCCATTTCTTCTCGTCCTATCGCTTGTTACTTGGCAGAAGAGACCGACCCCACCTCACTACAACCTCCTTTCAGGTAGTTGCAGAGCACGATGAGGTCTCCCCTCAACCTCCTCTTCTCCAGGCTGAACACCCCCAGTTCCCTCAGCCGCTCCCCATCAGACTTGTGCTCCAGGCCCTTCACCAGCTTCGTTGCCCTCCTCTGGACACGCTCCAGCACCTCCATGTCCTTCTTGTAGTGAGGGGCCCAAAACTGAACACAGGATTCGAGGTGCGGCCTCACCAGTGCCCAGTACAGGGGCACGATCACCTCCCTGCTCCTGCTGGCCACACCAGTTCTGATACAGGCCAGGATGCCGTTGACCTGGGCACACTGGGCACACTGCTGGCTCATGTTCAGCCGGCTGTTGACCAGCACCCCCAAGTCCTTTTCCTCTGGGCAGCTTCCCAGCCACTCTTCCCCAAGCCTGTAGCGTTGCCTGGGGTTGTTGTGACCCAAGTGCAGGACCTGGCACTTGGCCTTGTTGAACCTCATACAGTTGGCCTCAGCCCATCGATCCAGCCTGTGCAGTCCCTCTGCAGAGCCTTCCTACCCTCCAGCAGATCAACACTCCTGTCCAACCTGGTGTCGTTCACCATTTTCCACACAGCTCCCATCATGGTGGACAGGAAAGGTTTTGCCATGTTGATATACCATGGTTTCCATGGCATCTGATTAATCTGTGATGTCTTTTTTACCTCCTGGAGCAAGAGTGGGTGCGCAGAAGAGTATTCCATGGGGCCATAATCAGGTTTGAATAGTAAGGTGAAATTTTATTGTGTAGGTCTTGCAGGAGACAGTGATGACCTCTGAAAGGTCTTCCTGCTTTTTTCAAGATTTTGCTTGACCATCTGACATTTTTTGATCAGAACTACCTATTGCTTTACATAAAAAACCAAGATCTTTCCCAGTCTCAGGACAAAGATGCCACATCCACAGGTATCTCGCAGAGGCAACAAGCCCGAGACTCTCAGGCTCTCTGCAGTATGTAGTTGTTACACTGCAACACAGCAATCCTTGTTCCTTCTGAGCAATTTCTTTCACTCACCCAACAAAATCTCCTATATAAGTGGGATGGTGGAACATGCTGTTAAATGTTTATTACTGAAAATTTGAGGGAAACCACATGGATTTGCTAGACAAGACTTACAAAAACAAGTTGCAATAAAAACTTTATAGCATCTCCCCCAGCACCCTAACATAGACTTCCTTTTTGTTTGTGAAACATATGCATAAACTGATGGGCAAAATTTGCCTCTCTGGCTACATGGCAAACATCCATTTCTGACTCTGCTCATAGGCACCAGATGAAGAGTTTTCCTGTTACCACTGCATTTGAAAAATTAGCATTCAACACACAACTGAGATTTGCGCTGCATGGGACAGAGTTGCAGGAGGAAGCAGAGAGGAACACTATGTTGTAGCATAAATTCCTTTTATTTTACTTCCCTTCTTTCTCCCTCCACTTTGGGGACATTTACCTTGAAATTGATAGGTGTTATTCTGACAACAGATTGGACAATTATAAATGGCCTGATTATCTCAGCTTAATGAGTTACCTGTGACAGACCTCACCAATTTACTTCAAATGCCAAGCATGGTGCATTAGGCAAAGGAATTCTGCTTTACATATCAAAGCTTGGAGCAGATGCAAATACAGTAATTTCCTCACTTGCATTTTCCTTTCAACTTCAAACTAGTACTAATAAAATCTGTAGATGAAAAAAAAAATTAATGTTAATACTAACATTAATATTTTGTAGTGTGACAGTACTACACCAATGAAAGCAATTCTCCATATGGCTTGGTGCTGTATAAACTTGAACTAGTTGAAAGTTCCCAAGAAAAATGAAGAGAATCTGCAGTGTAAAAATAACATAGTGAATAAGGGGCTAAAAAATTATTTTTAAGTTCTCAGTAGCCAATCCAGATGATAGGCCAAATAGTCAGAGGGTTAAATCGCAAAAAGGATGAATCAGTTTAGGCGTCTATACAAAAACAAACAAGCAAACAAAATCCACCAAAATCTGTGTAATGGCTTGGGGAAGGAAACCTTCTATACATTACTTGGGAAGACAGAGAATTTTCCACCCCTGCAGATTTTAGGCACATTTCTGCTGGGAATGACAGGTAGACTCAGCCCTGTCTTGAGAGAGGAGATACGAGTGAGGTGATTTTCTGAGATTTCAACCAACTCTGCAATTGCAGAGAAAGGGTTAGTTCTGCAAATATTTTGTTAATTCTGCATCTGTTTTTTTTGGCATAGGCAGGAAAATGAAGCCTTGTTAGGATGAAGATTTATAAATAAGATTAGGATCAGGCCTAATGGAGCAAAAGGGGACTCTAGTAGCTTTGCTATTTGACAGGTCCCATCCAGTTTTCTCCCCTATGTCAAGTAATGCTAACAAAGAGTTTCCTGTTGGAAAAACACTCTCAGGAAGTACTGCTTGAAATAAACCTAAACAGAATAAATTGATTTTGTCATTCTTTGGGGGAAGGATGAGGTCTTATAAACACATTTTAATTACACACGATCACTTTGCTTTCTGTGTTCATGTATGTGTAATGATCTGTCTTTTACTGATGTAACAGAGCCAAAGTGATGCTCAGAAGTGCAGGAAAGTGGCTTTTGCAACTGTGTAAGTGGGTAACTCCTATGACAAATGGGGCAGTGCCAAAAGAGCTTCCATGGGAGCAAGGAGAGAGGACAGATGGAGTCAGAGACTGATTCGTCTCTCTTTGACCATCCACCACGAAGACTGAAAAATTTCTTGCTCTTTACCTGCTTCCACCTTCTATCCCCTGCTGGCTGTTTGCTATAGATCCTTCTTTGAGGTTAACTGTCTTCACAGTTTGCTTTGGAGCAGTTCATATGGGTGTTACCTTTCACCACAAGGTTACCTGGTTTTGTGCTGAAGTGGATTAAAGAGTGTCCCACCTACCCTAATTCTGCTGGTTGCAAGGGCTTGAGGTTTCTTCTGGGGACAGGGAAGAACAGACGTTGTGGGGAGGCTGAAACCACACCAGCTATATATAAAATCAAGCCTTCATCACAAATCTTAATGACTTCGCCTGGAGTACATAATGAATGTCAACATTGTCCTGTGCGTTAGCAGGTTGCAGGAATATCAAACTCCAAGCTGGTGAATAGAGACAGACAGCTGAATGCACTAATATTTTTATCCAGAAGAACTAAGTCTGGAGGAGGTCCTCTGTCCACTGACAGCTGAACCTCTGGTCTGTCCGCAGGGCGTGATGGCTATCCAGTGATCTTTTTCTCTATCAGTGGTGAATATTCTCTGGCTGTTTGTGTGATGAAATGTAAGAACAGAGATGTGCGCATGAATAATTTTTCAGTATAGGAAGGACCATGAGGAAATGTGATCTGCCATGAGACTGCAGTCCTTTGAATATGGAGATATCTCAAATCCCTTTCAGAAAGGCAGAGCTAAGTGACCTAAATATAACAACTGTCCACTTTCTGTGCTTGGTTTTACAGAGAAAAACTCCTTTGACTTCAGCAGATCTTGGATTGGCCCATCTGAGAAACCACCAGTAAACCCACACCAAATTAGGGCTGGGAGAAACCTTGAGGATGAATCAATCAATATGCATACCTGGAGGCAGAATGGGGCTGGTTCTAAGAGAGTCTTCTGAGATGATGGACCAGTGGAGGGTATGGCAGACCATTTCCCCATCTACTGTCTTCTTCTGTTGGTGAAAGAAGCTGAGACTGAATATTCCTAGGCCTAGTAACAAAAAGTCTAAGGCTCTCATATCTGCCTGGCTGGCCTTGTGATGATTTGGTCTCCTTTCCTTCCTCCTCTGATTTTCCAAGTGGTTAGTGAAAAAAACCTACTCTAGACTCACCTGACTCCCTTTGTCCCTGCTGGGACAGAGAAGACGTGCAGGTAGCAGAGTCCTTCTGGCTCGCGGGCCTTTTCATGTTTTCATAGCCTGTGCAATTAATAGCTACCCTGGTCAGAAAAGCTGTTCAACAAGAAGAGCTGGATCCCATCGGTATGAAAACTTCCTGGGGAACCTGGACCGCTGTCGCCTACCTGACTGCATAATAGGTACCATTCACTGACACACTGGGCCCAGTGGTCTACACGATGACTGGGGCGGTCAGAAAATGGAAAAGCCTGGAAGAGTCTCAAGACATGTCCCAAGACAGGTTCACCCCCCTACACATAATCCTCACCAACACGCTGGGGGACTCTCCACAGTGGTGGCTCCTTCCCATGAGCTCACGTTGGTTACTGAGCCCATCAAGGTTTCGACGTGATGTCTTCAACGCAAAACAGAGCCCTAGGATCAGATGACAGCAATTGCTCCCACTGCATCCAAAACACTGCCTCTCAGCAGAAAAATATGTCTGGAATGCACCGTCATTGTATTACACAGGGGCGCGATTTCACTGCAGGGGATACAGTAAACCCCTGAAAGATGTTGGCTGATCAACAGATCATGCCATAAGGCTCTGCTCAGATTGCTTTTGGCATGGCTGCCTTGTGACAATTCTAATTAAAACCAGCTGGCCCTAACTATATTTAGTGATATTTATTTGGGTTTTGATGCTTTTTTTTTCCTTCTTTAATCCATATGGCTGTAAAGAATTTCTAAACAAGCAGGAACAAGCATGTTGTTGATCAGCTAATGAGAACAAGAGCTGGATAAAAGGGGATGGCAAACCCAACTGAAGGGCATGATAAACCAATGAACTGGCCATAGGCAACAGAGCTGTCAAGCTTTCTTTGTTGTAGGGTTGTGACTGGAAATTAAAGCAGCTAATTGTCATGCCTGTGTGATCGAAAGGGTGGGATTAGTTCTGATTCCTAGCGGGATTCCCAACATCTTGGCAGACCCTGAAAGACCATCCAGTCCCAAGGCAGGAACAATTACATCTATGCTCTTCCTGACAGCAGTTTATTTAAACTCACCTTAAAGCTTTCCAGCAGGCAAAAGTTTTCCATAAGACAGATTCCAGCACACAGCATTCATCCTAACACAGAGTTTCTCCTAACATTTAAGCAGAAAGATTAACTGTGCTGCAGTTTAAGCTCTTGATTATCACAGACATTGAGAATCGAGTAGTTTTGTATGCTCTGAAGTATTTTTTCATGTTCTTGAAGGTTATAAATTTCTTGCCTTTTCTTTCCCTTTCCCCCATCTCATTCCTCTTTAACCCAAACAAACCCAGTTCATTCAGTCTGTCCTCATAGTTCATATTATCTGGATACGTGTTGTTTGGCAGCATCTGGGGGAGGCCCACCTTCTCCTCCCCACACAAGCAACAAACCTACTTCTGTCTCTGTCTGTCTGCAGGATTTGACGGGTTGCCATTCGGGTGAGATGGGTGGGCTGCATAGCACGTGGCCATCCCCACTTCACAAGAGTAGGCGCTCACCCCTTACCAACCAGTACTCATCGGACGAGGATTTACGCAACTGGAAGCCCCTTCCCTTCCTCCCTCCCTTTAAATCAACTTCTGAGCTAGTGTTGTAACAAGTCAGATGGTCATATGGCTCCTATTACCCTGGGATGCGAGCAACGCCCATCATTTCATCTAACACCTTGTGAGTGGTGGCCAGGGATCTGACGCTTTATGAAACCACGCTTTTCACGGCTGATGAACCAGAATGGAAAATCTGGTAGACTCTGTGTTTTATGAGAATGGGGAGAACAATGCTGTCATCAGATTGCACTTAATCTTTCCCTCTTGGCAGTCCAGATGTAAGCGAGGTTGACATGCTGCTTTGTTTCAGACTCTGCAGTGCTGTTGTGAATATGACTGTTCTCTCTGCAGCTGTCACTCAACGTGACACAAATGGGACAAAATCAAACTCTACAAGACTTGGAAAACCCACCTGGTGGGTCCTCTGACCTGTTTATTCTTCTTAAAACTCTCTTTTTCTGCATTTCTCCTACACTGAGTGGCTGTGTACAGGGACAGATGCCTGTAGATGTGCAGTTGAAGATGTCCCTGCCCGTTGCAGGGGGGGTTGGACTAGATGACCTTTAAAGGTCCCTTCTAACCCAAACTATTCTGTGATTCTATAAGTCTATGTCCAGCAGGCTGACATTGACTGAAAAATGCTCATAAAATTCATATCCATAAACAGTTGTAGGCGGTTCTCTTTCTCTACAGATGTTTTTACCAGCTGAGGATGGGAAATGGGATGTAGCAGTGTCCACTACCATGTAGTACTCTGCATTCATTTCATTAGGTTTACTTTGCACGGTTAGGTGAATCCCAGAAAATAATCATAGTTGCATATCTTTTGAAGATACACTGAACAATTTATCATGACTGCACTTACACCGAAGGAGATCTGAACCAATCACAGCATCCACCTTTTCACTCAAGCTTGTGGGACTGAGACTTGTTCACCAAATAGGTCTCTCCCTGCCCAGCATAGGATCTGCTGCCAGGTTGACTGCCTGGAACTGCACAGCTCCTCAGGTCTGAGCTGAACACTAAAAAATTATCATCATCACCCTCAGCTGACAGACAAATCTCTCTGTATCATTCTGATTCCCCCTTATCACGTCCCAGATCCCCTTTATCATGCCAGAAGGACTGTAGACCTTCCTTTACCATGCTTTCTGTGCCAGGAATTTCAGGAATCTTGTGTCTATCCAGTGCTCCTGTCAGAAAATATGAAGGGAGCATAAAACCCTCTGGTCAAGAGCAAAATTGACAGGCAGATTTTGAATACTTTTTTAAAATGACAATGTTAGTAATGCTTTCATATTGACTACACACATAATATGATTATATATGTGTGATATACACAAATTCATATATACGTAACTTCATAAATGCAAAATTTCCTTGAGAGATTAATTGAAATACATTGCATTTTTAACTTTCTGTTATACGTTTATGTATTTACACAGTAACCTACACATATTCATTGGCATGCATATGGCAATGCAAGCACACAAATATATATGTATTTCTGCTCCAGATAAGCCAGTGTAACAAGCCAGACAGCAAGTAAATATGCTTTGATATCAGAACCTCAGAACATTCTTACAGAACCACTTTTGGGTTTTGGGAAATACTTTAGAATGGTCAAGCATATCTCTGGTTTGTTGACGTCAACAAGTATGAATTGGAGTCATTCTTCCCAGGAACTGTCGTCTTCTATTACGTCCTTGCGGTGCGCTGTAAAACCAAGATGTGACTGGCCTGAACTACTGGGGATCACATGTCTTATCCCATGAGCCGGAGTCCAAGGTCCACTTGTGAGCTCAGTCTCAGTGTACATTAAGTTTTGATGTGCTCTCAGACACCCTTTTAGGATCTTGACGGGGACACCCAGTGCGTCTTCAACCGCTGTCAAGTGCTAACCACTGGTAATAAATTGCTATTTTGGGGGGCAGAAGGGATTGCCTTTCTGCGTGCTGTGTGCAGGACATCCTGCAGACAACACTCACGGGACATGACTCATTAGTTGTAGTAGACTGATATCCCCTGTGGGTATCACAGCACAGAGAGGCACACTTGGCAGAATGCAGGTTCAATGTCATATTTCCCATGTCCTTACCCCAAAATACCTTTTGGCCTTCTTCTGTACAATATCATCTCTGGAGAAACTCTTGTAACTGAAACTGGGCAGGACCAGGTTATTATCTATTTTATGTCTTTTTATTTATTTACATCAACGATTGCTGCAGAGATGTGGGATGTTCTCTGTGGGGGTGGGCTTGTTTGTTTTAATTTTGACATTTGTTCAGTAGATATAGTGAACAATAGAGTAGGCTGTGTCTTAGTGGGAGAGTTTGGCCATTTAATGTATCCTACACAAAAAGCGTAAATCTGTAAGGACCAGACACCCCTGGCATCTCTTTAAACAGAAAGCTGAAGGAGTAAGAAAACCTAAGAGCAGAACATCAAGCCTCTTTCCCATGTGTCTTCTAATAACCCAGACATAAGACATCGCAACATACAATCCACCTACACTTGTCTTCCCACCGCAAAGCAGTGTCATTTTGGTCTCTTTGGCAAAGTCAGATGGGCAGGCTTGGCAGATGCCTGGTAGGTCAATATACTCAAGCCATTTTGGACAAGCGTATGAGGACTATAATGAAAGGGGAAAAGAGTCTTGTAGATGTATTCTCCATGTGGAAGGGTATCCATCATTAACCCTTTCTGTGATCAGCAGAGCACAGTGTCAAAGGAAAAAACTTCAGCCTAAAGTAACACTTGAGAGATCAGTGAGATGTACTGGCCTCCCCAGTGAAAAAAGCATATTAAATAGAACTGACTCATGACAAACAGTTTTCCAGGTCCCAAAACCTGCACCTCTCTTATCTCAAATGAGCTTCGGTGAATGTCAGCAATGGGTCAGCTGACCAATCATAGAGTTCATGCAGTCTTTAGTCATTAGATGTCCGTCCAAATCTTATTCCAGCTTCTTGAGTCTGTTTGTGGGAAATCTCTCTTGGCACAACTAAAAAGCCAGGGGAAGGAGAGGGAAGAGTACAACAAAAAAGGGGAAAAGGGTAATTTTTGAACAACATCAATTAGATGTCAAGACCAAAAAAATGTGTTTGGTGGACACCTTTTTATAAAAGATCTCAAGCTCCTTCAGAAACGTGCCAGCTGATCAACAAAGAAATAAGAAATATAAGGATAAGATGGTAACCAAGGCAGAACAAGAAATGTAACTAGAAATACACCCAAGGGCAAGTCCTGGGTATGAATGCTGGGAGGTTAGCATGGGATCATATTGGTTGTTCGCGGGCTGAATTGTGTCTGTATATCACGAACTGATCCATGGGCAGATCTGGCTCCACGTGTTTTGCACATATTTGAATGCTAACTCGGCTGCCGGCGCTCAGCTCTCTTTTTACACCTCCATGGCTTCTTCAGCCAAGCAGTGCCTGGTGGAGGGTCCCCAGGGTTTCAAGAGCGCAGGGCAGAGCTAGCCCTTGAGTCCTTCAGCCCAGGACATTCCTGGCATTCTTCTGCCAGCCAACTCTATGTGACTATTGTTCCCAAGCTATTGATTCAGATTGGGTTACAGCCCTTCACAGGGGGGGTTGAGTTTCACAACCAGGCCAGGAATTCTGCTGCATGAAAAAGGAAGACAAGTATTTTGGGAAGTGGCAGTAATGTTACACATGTGACATCACAAAAAAAGACTCCATGTTCCCTTTTGATACCCCCTCTACTTTTTAAAACAAACAAACAAAAGAGCATCAACATCAAGTAAATTATTTACTGTTAAAACGTTGCTGTGTAAGGTTTCATGAGTATGTTCCCATCACATACACTGTGTGCCTTCTGCAGGAATTGTGTTCAGCTCTCAGTATGTATAGTACAGTGTGGAAAAATCAGGAGAAATTTATTTATTTCCTAATTCTGTCACAGACTCTCTCTTTGACCTTGGTACTACAAAAAAAAAAAAAAAAGGATAACACTCCCCACTCCCTTTTTCTCCTCCTGTCACTTGTATGTATATTCTAAATTTTTATATTTTTATTTCTATATTTTACATATTTTTTTTCCCTCCATGTCTGTAACTAGCAAGCTGGATTCTGTTGAGACCTCAAGATAGTCCTGTGACTCAAATGATAATGATAAATGATAGCAAGGTGTAAATTACTTTGATTGTCACTGCAAAAGTTGCCTTTATGGTTATGGCCCAGAATTTTAAATACCTCTGGTAATAAAAAAGGAATAGAAAAATGCATAGCAGGGCCAGATCATGAGTGTTTATGGTTCATTTGAAGTTGTTAGTGCTCATCTGCAAGCAGGATTTGGCCTCCAGGAAGCAGAAATGAGATAAGCCGGGTACATCTATTTTTGTTGCTGAACAGAAAGTTCCAAGAGAGGCCTGGCTTCTTGAAGGCTGTTTCTTGTGATGTGGGATTTCCGCCTTCATCTCCCATCACATCAGGAGATAACATATGCTCAGAGCTTCCCAAAGCTATGCTTAATGCTATAGTTGTGTATGTCCTGGGAACTTGCTCTGATGGTCTCTGGGCTTGGGCTTTGATAATGACTGGAGTAGAGACAGCTACCCAGAAAATTCATGAGTGTCTTTTGCACATCACTCTGAGAGCATCAGAACAGAAAAGTGGGAGGCTTAGACTCAGTCTGGAACCTTTGCTAACCTCAAAGTTGCAATACTACAGCAGTTACCACCACTTCACAGCTTGAAATACAGTTTTATTTGGCTGGAGCTCATTTCATATAACTAACCATCCTGATTAGTCTTCCAGGCTTCTTGTCTGGTAAGTGGAGTGATATAGAATCATAGAATCATTAAGGTTGGAAAAGACCTCTAAATCACTGAGACCAACCGTCAACACAACACCATCATGCCCATTAAACCATGTCCCTTTGAAAAGCAAGTAAGACAGATTTCCAAGAGAATGTGATAAATTGCCCTTTTCCCATGGATTTTTTTCTATTAGTTCCTAAAAGGGAACCTGAATGGACAATAATACAAAAGAATATGTGTATTTAGGGGGAGGGAGGAAGGAGGGAAGGATCACTTGTAGATCCAGTGTGGGAGCAAACTTGGCTCTTGGTGTTTTCCTTCTAACAAGGAAAGAGTCAATTGCAGGCCCTGACTAGACTTTTTTCTTTGTTGGGATTGAAAGTAAGAGTCTTAATTACATGAGGTAGTTAACAGTGGCCAGTGCTCAGACTCTGGACGTGACCGGAAATCTTCAGTTTCTGGAGGACTTCAGATCAAACTTCGCTCTAGGCCGTATGACCTGCCACTGTGAGTCATCTACTTTGGGACAAAAAAAATCAGTGTTTGATGATGGGTCCAGGTGAAGATGCTTCCCAAAATGCTTACCACATTCCCCTCTGGCGTGTGATACTTCTTTTTGGTTTAAGTGGTAAGAATTTATGTTACAAATTTGCTTGCATGTGACTGTGCAGAGAGGAGTGGGATGTTCAACTTTTTATACATGATCCCATTAAGGAGGCTGTATGATTAATTATATCCTGTGTCCAGCACCAGGTCAGAGAAGTCTCCTGAGATGTCCTCTTCTCAGACTTTACTGTGACTCTGGATAAATTGCTCCCCCCCCCCCCCCCCGCCGTGTCCACCACTGGCCCCTTTTGGGTCATTTTTCCAGTCCAGAGCTAGATCTCTGTGAATTCACTTCAGGTTGCTAGAAGAGGGCAGCTGTTACTTACAGTCCCTGGGGTTGTTTTTCACTTAATGCCACTGAAAACAGCACAGCTTGGAAGAAAGGACGAAATCCACCTTTGCCCACCCCTTGCACTGCAGCTGTCTTTGGTAGTGGTTTAGTAACAACTCGAAACGCTCAGCTTTGAGATTTACAGCAGCCACATTGCAGTACAAGTGGGGAGAGTCAAAGGCTGTAAAAATAGTTGCAGTGCCATATGAGCTGCTGATCTCATACAGTACCAAAAAAGAGAGAGCAAAGGAGCAGAAAGGAGGAGAGCAAAATGCCACAGCCCCATTAAAATCAGCTCTGTGAATCTCATTTTCCTTATAATGGGCTTTATAAAGTTGAAAGCACAAGGTAATGATGAAATGGTGATGGCAGTGGGGACTTTTGGATAAATCAACTTGGATCTACCACTTTTGCCTTCAGTATCTGCTCTAGGATCTGCAAGGTCACTCTGAAAAGAAGTATTTACTTGCCTGCTAAGTAACCAGTGATCAGGGTATGGGTAGAACCTCTCGTCAACCTGTCAGTTGCTGAGGCTGATCATTTTACTTTGTTCCTGAGAAGATCATGAGTTGACTTGCTCGGAGCCCATAAGTATTCAAAAGAGAAGAGTTCTCAGACTCTGTTGAGTCCCAGAGACAAAGGCATAAAAAAGTGTGATGGATGGAGTCTGGGGGTAGGTATGCTCCTTTTGGAAATAAAGGAATGCATTATTTTATTCCTTTCCTGAAAAGAAAATTGAAATATCCTAGTGGGGATGAAATGGGCTGTATGAGTATGGAAATGTGGAATTTCCTTACTTTAAGCATCTGAAAGTTAAGCCTCCAATGTGAACGGCTGGGACTTCCTTTGCCAATACATATAACGAAAGAAAAGTCTAGAAGAATATTCATTCTACCTGTTATAAAGACCAAAAGTTGGAAAGAATCACCATCTGGGAGTGTTTCCTCATTTTAACAAAGAAAAGGCAGAGCTGATCGCTCATCTAAAAGCTAGATATTTCAGCGACGCTGAAGTTAAATGACATCACTGTCCCCTAACGTTTCTAATAGGAACTAGATGATTTTCTGAAGAAAATAAAGATCTATACTTAAAAGAAGTAGGCTATCATGAAGTCTACAAAATAGCTGTTAATTAGTCCTTTTAATTGACATCTAACACTATTGCCTTTCAACAACCAACTTGAAGGTTCCTGCTGATTTTTGCAGACTTTTACTGATTTTGCAGCAGGACTTTAAAAGTTTGCTAAGGCTGTAATGCACAAGCATTTCGTTTCTGTTCCTGGTCCCGTGGTACGTAAATAGTCACAGGATCCATTATATACTAATTTTCTACTAAATCCCACATGTAGCAAGCGCAAGAGCACATTTCCACCTAGTTTTGTGTCACCAGTGCTGCTTTGCTGGTTGGTATCTTCAGTGTTACATTTTCTATACGGATTCAGCTGGTTTTTTTCTTTTCTTTTTTTCCCGTTCTGCGCCCCGGTCCGATGAACAGCAAACATGTGTTCTCCTGATCCCAATAGTCAGAAAGTAAATGATGGTTACTGCCAGACAATCTACTATTCTGGTCCATATCCACAGCTGGTATAAATCAGCATAGTTCCATTGAAGTTAGTGGAACTCGCTGATTTATAGCAGCTGAAGAGTTGGTCCAAAGGCAGGCGTTTGCTCTTCTTTTGAGCTGATGTTCCTATAGGGAGCAGTGGTAATATCAGTCAGACAACTGACCCTATGGAAAATGGGAGCAGCAACAGTAATCTCAGAGAAAATTCTCATTTTTACCTTTATTTCTGTCCTCCTCCACCTTTGCTCACAGCAGCTTCCCATCAGATAAACCCCACCGCATCCCTCTCTCCATGCGGATATAACCCCTTCTGTTCTTCCTCCCAGTATATTCTTGTCTTGTTTTAACCACTCAGGTATTAAGGCATGGATGGAAAAACTGATGAGCTCTACAGTTGACAAAAAATAGGGAAAGAAATGGAGATTTCTTGGAAGTTCCCTGTCCGGTTTTCTTTTTCTTTTTCCTTTTTTTTTCTCTCTCTTTTTTTTTTTTTCCATTAACTATCTTTGAAATGCCATTGCTGTTTGAAAATATCGGACTTTCTGTTTATAACTTGGTTATATTAAAGTACAGAAGTTGAGTAGCATATGAGCAGATGTGGTTTGGGGCTTGCTTTCTTCGTCCAACAGCTGACAATACATCTGCTGTGCTGGGGACTGAAGAAGCAGAAAAATAAATCGTCTTCTGGTTGCAAATCTTCTAAAAACACTTTTTCTCTGTTCTCTGGGGAAGACACTCAAGCTGTGGCCATCTTACAACTCTAAGGACAGCATTCCTTATTGGGAAAAGTTGCACAACCACTTTTGGTTGGAGAGAGAACATCTTTGACGTGCTCTCAACCTCTCATTTAAAGATGTCTGGAGAGTTTCCATCAATGGTTGTTTTTGAAGAGAGAATTGAAGTTTAAACTCAAAGATTAATTTTATTTTTATTTTTAACAGAAAAAACCCCCAACCTACTCAGGGTGGGGGGGATGTTATTCTGTTGAGAAGTCAAATATCTGAAAACTGATATGTTTTGGCCCCAAATAATTCGACTCAAATATCCCACAACATTATTTCATGAAGATTGTTAACTTTTCTCAGGTCATCGTTTTTCTCAGAAAGAGGCGATTCACATTCTCTATACAATCTTTTCTACTTGGTCTGAGAGAGAGTGTGGCAAATTGCAGTAAATGGAGTAAGATTGCTAGATAATCTCATCTAGGCTCTCTTTCCTATGAAAGGTTGGACCAGATGATCTTCTGAGGTCCCTTCCAACCTGAGCTGTTCTATGAATCCAGCAAAACTGGACAGACAGACTTATCTAGGACCGGAGAATCATAAGGCACTGTGGCAGTACTCCCAAATTTAAACAATTCAGACTTTGGCTAGAATATTTTGTTTTCACTTAAATTCTATTTTGCTGGTTCTTAAATCCAATTTTTTTCTGTGGGAAATGTTTTGATGAGTTCTGTTCTTTTTGAAGATGATCCCGGTCCATCTCTCAGGAGAAACTTATCATACCCCAATGATCAAGAGAATTCTAGAAAATTCACAGCTAGCTCAGCCTCTCATGTAGGACTCTAGGGTGACTCTGGAATAGCTTTTTTGGCACTGAGATCTGCTGCTAACATCTGTTGTGAGCATGACTGAAAAACTGAAGAGCACTCCCCCCCACTCCTTGCCCTTCAAAACCTATTAATAGGAAGAGGGATTTTTGGTCAGGGGTTTTTTGCAGCTGCTGGGACTCTAGGGATCCTCATGGAAGAGATGAATGGGGGATTTAGGGCAAGATTAGCTGCATTGATTTGGCTGTTTGCAGAAGGATTTACAGGGCATTGGAGTATCTTTAATCCATGGAATTGATCCAAGACATCCACTAGCCGTGGTTAGCCAGCCCTGCAGGTACTTAAAACTCATAACGTACCTCCCTGTTTTGCCTTGACATTCTATATTTAAATAAAGATAAGCATACATGCATGCAGTAATCACATAGATGGGGCTATTGCCTGTCATCTACGCTACACTGGGATGAAAAAGTAAAGTGAAGAAGCACCCGAAGCTGTGAGAAAGGGCTGATCTGTTAGGGTGTTCTGGTCATTGACAGGTCTACACAAATAAACTAAACAGAAGGCAGGAGGGAACGTGCCATGGGTCTAAAAGAGGAACAGACAGGTAGGAGACTGAATGAAAACCCAAAGTATCTAACTGGGATTTTTTGGCATTGCCAGAAGCCTTCCCCTCCAAGCAGAACTGACAATTTACAGAAAGTGTCAGGATGCTGCAACCATTTTCATTTTGACAGCAGTGCAAAGGATCTTTTCTGTGAACTGTGTCAAGCCAGCTGTATCGTGAATATACTTTATCACAGTTATATAAAAAGACATACTGCGATAATCTTTGTATGACAGTATCACTACTGAATTTTGGCTGAGAATCAGACTGCGGTGAGCTTTCAGCCACCTTGCTGGGTCATCTTTGATATTATTTCTCTAATGTTTTTTTATTAGAGAGCAGCTGAGGGGAAAAAAAAAACCCAAACCCATCAACAAACCCCCCAACCATGGCTGATTTGTGGAATTCGGAAGAGAAAGTGAAATACGACTCTCCTTGTTATTATGGTCTCTTCTTATCTCACAGAGGTGGAGGTGACAAGATCCCAAGCTGCTGTTGAGCTGCTGCTGGCATCTTAATTGCCTGGTATTTTCCAGTGCTGTTTTCATTTCAGGAATAAGACCTGGTGGCTTTTTCAAATGTTGTGTAAAACACACTCACGGGCTTAGGCTGGTGCCTGCTCAGATGCTGTCCTTGCGGTTACGGCTGCTCTCAGAGTGCACGCTAATTTGCACTGCAGTTCTGCTGCTTTGAATTAGCAGAACCCAGAATTTCCTGGGTCTGTGCTGGCTCCTGCGATGTCAATCGAGAAGTCTGTAGTGGTGGAACATGGTGAAATTACTCCCTGGCATTTCTTCGTGTCTGTAGAAAGCTCTTAAAATTCTCCAGCCGTGCCTCATTTCAGTGCAGAAATCAATGCAGCAAAACTTTATACAGGGCATGAAAACAATGCATATTTCTGTTATTTCTTCACAGAAATATCTACAGCTTGCAAAGTTTAGAGGGATCGCTTATTCTGATCAGCAGGGATATCAGACTTAATTTCCACACTTAATTCTTATTTGCCCTGGACAGAAAATGGGCAAATGAGAAATAGAAAACTGCAGAAAAACCTCTACTCCAGGGCTCTGCAATATGAAGGAAATCTCAGAAGATGGAGTTCAGCCCCGTTAGGGCTCATCTCACTTAATTTAGGTGTCTACAATGTAAATAATTTTATGTGAACTATGTGGCTCTGCTCCCATCACAGCCAACAGAGATCTAGTCCATATATTCAGTGTGAGGGTGATGCATCTCTTTCAGCTGTAGGTGCCTATGGCTTCACCCTGTTGCTTAAATGCAAGTACCTGGTGTCATCTGAGATGCCTCTGCCTACAATGGCCTCTCCAGAACTGTGTAAGTGTCCTATAGTTTAATAATTCACAGGGGATGGGATTAATTTGCCTACATAAGTGTTTCTAGAGCCTTTCCTGATACCTTATCTGAGACACATCTGAGACTGACAGGTATGTGGTTATGGCACAGACCCTATGGGAGGCTGAGGCCCTTCCGCAACGGCAGCTGAAGGCCAGGTGGGATCATCTAGTGCATCTCTGTTGCATCTCCAATGCAAACAAATCCCACCCTATAATCCAGGGATCAAATATATGTTTCTACCTTAGGGAAGCTGAACTGCTCCCCTGGCTGCACTGGTTATAGTGAGTAGATTGGTACATTGGTAAGCTGCTGGCAGAAACTTCTTCCCCAGGTGACCACCCAAACATGGATTGGGACTGGTGGGCTCCATCAGAGCAGGTCTTGTGGCTTTTGTGAACTGAAGAGTATTGGCAGGACTAGAGTCTGGTCTGAGCAGAGTGAGTAGACAGATCTCTGCACAGCTTCTCATGGAGACACATCCCTTCTTTACTACCAGCTTTGACCAGAACTGAGTTTCCTGGAAGGTGACACACTGCACGGAAAAATGCAGTTCTTCAGGCTGTCCCTTAAACACTGAAACACCAAAACACCTCACCAGCTTGGTCAGGAGCAGCTCAGAGCTCCTGTCATAGACAATGTTCTCGAAGTGTCCTCTTTGATTAGAGGAATGAGATTTGCTTCCCATTATCCAAAAAGCACAAATTACCATCACTGTGATAATCACGCTATTGCAGTGATGTATTTATTACTGCGATAAATACTGTGGCATTACCTCAAACCTGGAATCAGAAAGCAGGCTCTCATTCAGGTAGGACCTGGAACTGCACACTATGGTGTATAGACACCAAGCTCAGCCCTCTTCCATTCCCACTCCAGTCTCTTCAGGATCCCCAACTCTTTTCACTTGCTGAAGTCATGCTGGAGCCAGCAGCTTAAAGGGGTGGCCAGCTTTCTGCGTAGTATTCATGTCGCACTTCAAAGCTGTTTGTGTCCTGCCAGTAAGGGATGTGCCGCGATTTGGGAGCAGCTGGGCAGGATAAAGCACAAGCGCTTTTCCAGCAGAGCCACCAGAGAACCAAGGAGGGCAGAGAGGCAGGCACTGGGGGGTCAGGCTGGTAGCGGTGTTGGGAAGAGGGGTTTGAATGGTAGATTATCAGAAGAAAAAAAAAGAGATTTAGGATTCAACTGATATTTATTTGAAGTGCCAGCATAGATCCCCTTTTCAAATACCTTGTAGTTTGGTGAGTGGTTGTCTTGTTACAGGGGATGATGTCTTTTTTGGGAAGAAAAAAAAAATCTAAGTAATGTGGAAGCGACCGTGTCTCAGAGAGTGACCTCCTGATTTAGAAAAATGACATAAGCGAATACAGATCTGAAAATTGTTAACTCCATTTTGCTTTGAAGGGGGGTTATTTAAATAAAAGTGAGGCCGGGATTAGAAAAGCTTCAAATGGATATCCTTATCTTAGTTATTTTAATAGGAATTTGACATTCAAGTCCCTAAAATGGTCTGGAAAGTCTCAGCCATGAGGATGTACTTACGTGCTATCCTAGCCCCTGCGTGTGTGTTTTAGATACATTCTGCTATAAGCAATACTGTTTTTTTGCACCTTCCCAGGAGAAGACCAGTGTGTGATCTGAGGCATGAATTCTCCCCTGCGCCAGCTGACATGTTGATGGTCAACCTCCCATATAGCTCCATCCTCATGTCTAAATATAAATCTGTGCTTGTCTTTTAATGAACCGCAGCACAACAAAGGCCAGGGGTGCCGTCCAGCCTGAAAGAGAGACACTCTGCAGCAAGTGAGCTGGGAAGGTAAGTGTCAGCGTGGCTCTGGGGAGGATAAAACCCATCGATGGGACCTGGGTCGTAACCCAAACTTCCCCTTGTACACGTACATGCATGCACATGCACACCAAAAAATGTTTGACCCAGCGCCAGGCTCAGCCCTAAAACCCCCAAACTCTCTTTCCATTTAAGTGCTAATTTGTAACAATGCCGTATCGGATGGCTCTAAAATAGCCGGGTAAATGTCTTGTCCTTTTATAGCAGTGGCCCTATTGTAAGCTCTGGCATGTGACAGGTCTGAGAGTGACACAATGTGTGACTTCAAGAGACTGGACAGGGATAAAGACCTGTGTGCGCTGGTGATTTATCCTGCAGCAGCCACCTCTTTCCTGTCTGTCTCCTTCTTTCCCTCTCGAAAGCAGCCCACCAGCAAACCAACATGCCTCCAAAGAAGCCCGAACCTAAGAAGGCAGAACCTAAGAAGGAAGAACCCAAACCAGCGCCTAAACCAGCAGAACCAGAACCCAAAAAAGAAGTCGAATTTAACCCAGCTTCTATCAAAGTACGTATCTTTTAATCTGGCATGGGAGGAAGCAGGCTGGTGGGGCTTGGGTTGGTGGTGGTTCTGGTGGTGGTGTATTCCATGCTGTGAGATAACATTCTCCAAAAATAGCTCTTGGTTTTTAGCAGAAGATGAGCAGCAAAGGCAATTGCCACAGGTAGAGTAAGAGTGGGAGCAAAGTCATCAGGGGCTCTGCTAAACAGAGAAGCTAAAAGCTGAATCTTTTTTTATCTGAGGATGTTCAGACCTGTTGGTCCCATCTTATGCTCAAAGTAGCAAACTTTATTGCACGCAAGCTTCACTGACCTCAGTGGGAAACTTATTGCAGGCAATATTGCAGGTAGATGCCAGGAAGGCTTGACTGTACTCAGGGTTGACCACTAACTAACCAACGGCCAAGGCTAGATTGTAGGTTTGGAGTGGGCTTGGAGCATGGGTTGAATTCATTTCTCTCTGCCTGGAATGCATTGCTTTGGTAGACATCACCAGCTTGGGACTTTCTTAAAGTGAGCCAGTGGTACCTCCTGTGGTTTTCGAGAAAAGCCCAACTGAATGACAAAGGAACTGTGTGCTTATGTGTGTGTTTTGGAAGGCAGAGAGAAACTTGGGCAAAAATCCAGATTTCCTGAATGACCTGCTGCTTTCAGGTTCTGCCCCAAGGATTCCTTCAAAGGGCATGAGCCTTCTCCTCCTTCTTCTCCTTTAGAGAAGTCTCTGCTGGAAAGAGTCACTGCTGATCTCAGCAGGGGTTGCTGAAGTCTTGCTCAAATGTGTACGGACAAGATTATGTTTCCAAGGCCATTTCAGAAATAGGTTTTGAGAGAATTTGGGGTCACTGCTCTAATCCTGAGCTGCCTAACTGGCATCACATTGCCCTTTCAGTGAACCACCCCATGGACAGGGAACTGCCAATGTTTAGGAAACACTGAAGGTTTTAAAGCTGTGAAGTAGGTAATTCCTACTGAGGATGCTGGAGATTTGTTTCCCTTTCAAAGGCTTTTTTCCATGGGAGTTGACCCTTCAGCAGATATCTGAGAGTGACTCTTTTATTTCAAAAGTAATTTCTCTCAGTGAATGATAGGGAGAAAGAAATTATATATTCCTGTAGAAATGATGAAATGGACTATCAAAGAGTGACCTCTTGACTTATAAAAATGCAATAAGCAAATAAAGGTCTAAAAATGACTAGTTCCCCTTTGCTCCTTCTGCACCACACTCACTCACAGGCAATGTCAGAGACCCCTGCACGCATCTCTAGGAACAGCTTTCCCATATTATTTGCACAGTAAATACCCCATGACGGATAGACACTGCAAGACATAGCAGGATTTCTTTGCAAGGCATTGTCCTTTGGGAATTGTCCTTTGGGAATTGTCCTTTGGGAAAAGGCATTGCTCTGGGGGAAAAGAAGAGGAGCTTTGCAGCATCTCATGGGTTTCTTTCTCGTGGGGATTTGGACCAGACAATGACTGGGTGTAAATCAGCATTATTTTGTTGATTAATTTAAAGCAGCCAGATTCTTTCCTGTTTCTTACAAGAAATTGAGCAACCAACAGGGGAGTCCTGGTGATCACCTGTGTTTAAGGTGACCATAGGACATGAGACAAGACTAGGTAATGCCAAAGAGGAAAATGGGCAGATCTCCACTGCCATCATGGCACCAGCTCCTCAGAGCTGAGGTGATCTCTCTGGGACCCTCTCTTGTCAGCTCAAAGAGTAGTTCCCCCTCTCAGGAAAACACAGAAACTATGTGAGAAAGGGAGTAAGTTCATCTGTCTCTTCAGTGTGCCTCCTGAGCACACCGAAACAGGACTCATGGGTAGCATGTAAATCATGGGCTGCTGAAACCATTTGCTTCTTCCACATGGGACTGACTCCTGCAACTGGGGTTTTCTACCAAAGGAAGCACTGAAAATGGGTTTGTTCTTCCTTGAATCATAAAGACCTTGAAAATTTTTCAGTTTAAATACTGGTGAAAAAAAAAGCAATCATTTGTAACTGTATCAAGAAGAAGTCAGATTACAAGGAATTTGGTTTTGGGCTAGTTTTAAGAATAATGACACCAAAGTTAATGCTGTGTCTGAGAAGCACTTCCACCGTGACCTTGGGCAACGTGGTGGGATCCAGCTCTCTGCTAACATCTCTGTACTTAACATTCCTGCACTGTAAAAGGAAAAGGGGACGATTGCAATAACTTCTCTTAGAGGGCACAGATACCTTCAGCTGAGATGCCATGACGTTATGGTAATATTCAGCTGGGATACTATGACATTGTGGTATGGTATGAAGAGCAGCTAAGTCCAGTAGAGAGATGAGTTGTAATTAAAAAAAACCTAAACAAACCCCAAACTGGTACCACTCAAAAAATAGATATGCATCTTTGCAGTCATCACAATTTCAAAATCATCAAATTCCATTATCTACTATATACAAAACTGGACTAGGGAAAGCATTGGTAGATGCATGGTCTGGGTCTGGTGTTTTTTTTTTTTTTTCCAAAACTTGTACCAAGGGGAGATGATATTCTCTAGAGAAGTTTTCCTGGGAATTTTTCAATTAAATGTTTTTCATCAAAAACACTTTTGTCAAAATTGAAGTTATTTGTGCACAAGTGCTGGGTCTGGTAAATATATGGCTTCCTGTTCCATAAACCTAGCTCTGGTGCAGCTCAGGCCATCTGGTGTAGATCAGAATACCTCCCTAGATCATTGTACAACATTTGAAAAAAATGCTTTAATGAGTTTTGAAATTCTCCAAACATTCCGTTTCTGCATTCCAGGATGAAACTGGCTCTTGTTTTCATGCTGAAGATAGCCTATAGTTAAAAAAAGGCTAGAAAAACAAGCTTGTATCAAAACAAAATGTTAAAAATGATCAAAATGCATCTTTTGATGGGAATGTCTCAAATTATGAATATTTATTCTCAGACCTTATTGCACAATTTTGTATTTGGAATTTTTAAACTTTTTTTTTAGACACTAAAAAGTCTCAAAACTAAAATATTTCTATGGAAGAGAAAAGTACTTCTTGTTTCAATTTTCCTGACTGTTATAGTCTGCTGTCATGATAATGGTCTAAGAGCTTTATTTTGCACTCCAGAATCATATTAGATTTTCCCATTATCTTTCTCTTGCTGCTTCACGGTCTCAATCTGTATTGGGTCTGTATTGGGATGTCAGGTACAGTGACCTACATGCAGTTATTCTAAAGTTTTAATGTTACTCACATGTACATTCCCATAGCATTTGACCCAATATTTAGAAATTTTCAAAGTAGATTGGGTACGATTGAATGTTGTTTGCAACTCATAGATAAGAGTTTTGGGGTTTCTTTGTGCATTTGTTTTTCTGTAAGAGCTTGGCTGAGTCCACAAGGAAGTCTTTGTTTAAGAAAGTGTTTCTCTAGAATGGCCCCTCAACCTCTTTACTTTGGGGAATAGATTGTCCTGAAGAGATTTTGTAGCAAGAAGATTGTCTTTTCCATATATCTAATTCATTTCCACCTGAATGCTGGCTTTTAGCAGGGGGGCACATTTTGCCAGAAATATATTCTGCTCTCTTGAAAAATAGTAAGACTGATGCAAAACAGGATTCATCTTTTACTGTTATGGACACAGAAAGTGGGACTGGCTTATTTAGCTTTAACCATTGGGAAGATGATCATTGATCTTAAACAGATCATCTATAATCAGCAGAGAGAAACTTTCTAGAGGTTTATTCCTTGTTTAGCGGTGCTAAACACCTGTATCAGGATGGCTTGAATCACCCTTGGAGATGCTGATCTCTTGATAAAGGGAGATGAGACAGATATTTGGGTGCCAACATTTCAGCAGCTAAAGTTAGCTGAGATGACGTGTGCTCAAAGTCCAGTGAGTCCTGGGTACAAAAAGGCCACAGAGAGACAGCTGGCATATGTGAGGATCTGGCTTACCATATAGAGTTACCCTTAATAACCCCATTTTCCCACGTCATCACTTGATATGCTTATTGTAGCAGTATGCAGTAATACAGGTGCCTGGGGAGAAAACAGTCATCGTTTATTTTTGTGGAGTGCTGTGATCTTGAAGCCATGTGAAACCTGTTCTCCCTGAAAAGCCCTGCAGGCTTCTGAACATCTGCAGGGATACTAAAAAATAAATGCTCCTTCCCTTTTTCTGCAAGAAAAGATGTAAGAGCATCCAGGATGGGAGCAGCCACGAGGGAAATAAGCAGGCATCGTGCAGCACTGGTAAAGATGAGACCCTGCCGGACTTGTCTGTTCAGCTCCAAAGCACCGAGTGTGCCGCAGTGCGATGGCAGGGTCGTAGCCAGGCAGACGTGCAGGGGTGCACGTGCGAGCCTCCGCCGCAGCGTGAAGCAGAGCTGGGCAGAGGTCGGGGAGGCTGCAGTCTGGGGGAAGGGAAGCAAACGTCTCTTGGGAGAGATGGATTGATTTTCAAGGAGAGAAATTCCATTTCTACAACAAATGTCCTGCTAGGGGAGACTGTCAGAGCAGTTTTGGTGCCTTGCTGAAGAATTTATTCTGGGCTGAAGTGACTGAAATGATGATTTCAGAGCGAGTTTTAACATGGAAGAAATGTATATGAGTTAATAGTGGACATACCTGTGAGAAGGGCTTAGATGGGGGAATGAAAAAGCAGAAGTTACTTTGTGGATAAAAAGGATTTTGTTTGTTGGGTAAATGTGTTGCATTAGTGTCCATGAGAGAAAATATATGCTCTATTAAACATGTGGCTGTATAAAAGAAATTCAGTTTATGAGAGGAATGAATGTGTGTACAAGAGAGGGTGAAGCAGCATATGACACCTTTGTGCCTTTGTGTCTGAAGAGGTACCTGTGTGAGACAGAGGTTTTGTAGCAACGTTTTTGAGGAGTTTGTGTGTGCAATCAGTAGCCATGGGGTGTGTGCCCTGATTTCTTGAGGTTTTGTAGCTTGAGGTTTTGTGAGAGGTTTTGAATGTACCTCTTATTGAGAGAGAGGTATTTAGCTACATCCCTGACTTCTGTAAGGAGAGAGGGGAGTCTGTGGGTGTGGGTGTAGAGGTGAAGGGTTTTGTAGGCAAAAAGGCTTCCTCGTGAATAAGAAAGCTGATGTGTTGGCCCACTTGACAGAGATTTTGAGCATGCAAAAGAAGTATTTTATCTGGATGTGTGAGCGAAACAGGGTAGGAGCTCCTGGGCGCACATCTCTTCTGGCGAGCGAGGCTCAACAGCAGATAAACTTGTAGCTGGCTGGTGGCAGGAATGTAAGGTCCTTTGCAACATAGACCCATGGAAAGCATGACACAACAGGGGTTGTGCAGGAAAGGTTGTGTGATGGCCAGAAAAAGCCATTTGCTGGCCCAAGGTTAGGACATCCCAGTGCGGGCATGATGTCAACCAACATATTGAAGAACCCCTTCCCTCTGGTGCAGAGACAACAGGAGCAGGGTTCTTCAAAGCCATTCACCAACCTGTTTCACCCCTGCTGTACACGAGGAAAGCACATCTATGTCAACAGTGCACCAGGTAGAAGGTGGTACAGAGCTGTCCCTGAGCCACCCACACAGGGCAGCTCATTGCTCTGTGTGGGGACCATTTCTTTGAGTCTCTGGGTAGATGATGACCTAGGACATATTAAAGGCATCCAGACAACTAAGGGCTTGTCTGATTCAGAAGAAAGCCTGTCTGGATATCCCATGCAGTGTACACATATCATACCCAGCTTGGAAGAAGAAATCGTGTTATGTTTTAGTAAGATGTGGGGGGGATGCAGGTCTTTGCCCTCTTTGAAACCTGTCAGGATGTTAGATCTCAGTGAGAGTTTGGCCAAGTCTTCCTTGAGAGTGATGTGGGAACTCTTTATATGTGTATACCTGAGCCTCCAAGATCAGGCATCAAGACAGCTGAAGGTGGCCACCATATGCGTTCAACCTCCCAACACCCTCTCATTTTTCTCTCCCCAACCTATTTTTTCCCTTGGTTTCGTTCCTTCCAGGTGTTACATATTCCCATTGTCATCACCATTATTATGATTGGCCTACAGTGCATCTCAGCAGAAATACTTTTAGAGAGCAATTTCCCTCCTGTGCTCACATATTTGAAGGTTTCTGAAGTGGGCAGACACCTGCCAGGCTAAACCGAGCCCACGCTGGGCCTCTTTCTCTCAGTGGTTTCTTCCTGAGCCTTTCAAGCACAGAGAAATTTGAGTAGTGAGTCTTGAGGAGGCCCCAGGCAAAAACGACTAAAAGTTTAGCAAAGACAAGAGACCCCATTGCAAGCTCGTGGGAGTCAGTAGGAAATTTTTCCTTTTGGTTTTATGGGATTTGCCTCTGACTCACCGTTCTTGCTATGGACCGGTGCTCTGGAAAGGTGTGAGAACTTTTGTGAGCTTATTGTGATTTATTTTTAATTTAGCGAGCGACGAACGCCTCTTAGGTATGTACTCAAAAATTGCATTGATCTGGCAAAATATCTTCAGATGCATGGAGACAACTCCCTTTTCAGCATAACCGTGGTACAAACTGCTGTAACTCCAGAGGAAGATTTCAGATGCCATTTATTTTAAATACCAGATATCTTTCTCAGGATGGGATGAATCTTTACTTGAAAGGGGAAAAAGCCAGCCTGGCTTCTAGGGAGGGAACCTAGACATTTAGCTTAGATGAGACGTCTATCTCAGCTGGTTATAGTGCAGAAAAAGGAGCTCTACCCTAAAACCTTCGGCTGCACAACTTCGAGTTATTACCTCAAGCGCAGGGTCTTAGTAGACTATCCAGATAAGTGCAGAAAGTCACTGGAGGCTTGGATTGCATTATTAAAAAGTTTCCATAACTAATTAACACGCAACCCACTGCCCTTTTGCACTAGAAAGCTAATGAACCAAAGTGCCCTGATACCCTCGGGATGGGCACAGGAGAAGAACCAGAAAAGAATAAAATAGGAGAAATTCCATTCAATTGGAATAACCAGGATAACCAGGGTCCTCTGCCGTGCTCACCAAATAGAAATATGAAGGTAGTGAAGAAGGCCAAAGGCTCCTGCATGATCTATTAGCATTTCATGTCAGTGAGTGTGGCGAGTACTTGTTTTATAGAGCTTAAGGCTGTTAAATCATCTAATCTGACATTTTATACACAGATTTTGACCCAGACAAGCTCTACTGAGCCCAAAAATTTTGGTTAGGGAAAAGCATTTTTGGCCCAATGAGAAAGAAAGGAAGGAAGAAAAAATGTTGGATTCACCTGCTGTATTTCAGGCATCTACAAGTTAGATATTCAAGGCTGAGCTAGTGTCTTCAGGCTCCCACTACAGTTGCTAAGAGAAACAAGCACTTTCAGAAGTTCATTTATTTCACCCGAAGACGACCATCTAAGGTAGATTGAATGAAGCAGCTGTAGCAAAGAGGGCCCGCTGAAGAGCAGGAACACTCAAGCCATGATCTGGATGCAGTGAAGAGCCCTGGCAGCTCACTTTTGTGCCCCAGCTATTGAGAACTGCAAATACTTGATGCTCACCAGTAGAACACTGCCAGAGCTGGACTGTGCCTGGATGCAAGCCAGTCAAACTATCTGGTTTGTACGGTGCTGTATAGCTCCACTGGTTTGGATTTCTACCAGCCTGGGGACTTTTCCACAGTATAGACATTGGCTGCGGAATGTTAGCGATTCTGCCCAAGGCCCTGCTCTAAAAGGAATGATGGTCCTACTCCAAAATCCTGTCTCTGGACCGACCACGGAGGAGAACGGATCTGCAGGATCCTGAACCTGAGCAATCTCTACTACGTCTGAAAGAAAATCTCGCATCCTCCCCATCCGTCACCCCCTCGAAGCTGGGGGGAATCCAACTTCAGCAGCCTGTGGTCCTTCCTAGGAAAAACCTGACCTGAGGATTTCAGGTCATAGTGGGCAGCAATTGGGTGGGAACTGGAAGAGGATCATCCTCCTGGAGGGATTCTCCTCCCCATTCAGGACAGCTAAAGTCTGAGGCATGGCACTTTTTCTCCATAAACGGTGCTTTTTCCTTGCCCCATGCCCTCTGCGCAGCGGGGGGTGCAGAGATCTGACGTTACACACGTTGCACACACCCAGGCGCGGAGGGGAGGGGAAGCTCAGCTGGAGAATGCTGCCAGGGCTGTCAGCACAGTCTCTATTCCCTCTCCAAAGCCTCCCCGCCTGTGAGAGGCTGTTGTATGAAGCTACCATAGCTATTTCTCAGGAGTCGGTGGCTGAGACACACTGCCTTGCACATAAAAATCAGGTGATGATCAAGCTTATAATGCCCCATTAACAATTATCTTCAGTGCTTCTGGATGGACCCCAGAGATGAGCATCATTAAAATGCCACGCTGCCATAGCATGCTTCTAAAGGCAGCTCTGCTCTTTTATCCTCTCCTTTATTTATCACGCTCCGTGTCACTCTGGAAGCAGAGGACGTTCCCAGCCAGACCGGCCGTTGTGGGGCAGCTTTTAATAGTGGAGAGAGCAACTTTCTCCCTCCTGTCCCCTCATTCAGAGCAGATGGCCCCAGGTTGACATGAATTTGGCAGCTTGCTTGACAGAAATGAATCAGTGCCTGAAAGTGTAAAGAGTTATTTCAGCATTAGGAAACAACCTGTAGCCTTGACCCAGAGAAATGTTTCATCAGAAGAGGGGATGAAGGATGACTCAAGTCCCCGGGGCTGTAGCATCCCCAAAAGAGGTGAATCCCAAGAGATGCAGACCAGGATGCAAAGCAGCAAAGAAATAGTAAGACGTTGAGCAAGCGTGCAATAAAACACAGCAAAAGGGTTTCTTGGTGGTATATTCCACTCATTCTTAGGGCCAAAACCGAATAGCACTGGAAATCGAAGGAACTTTCCAGATGAATCTTCTGGGCCAACGAGAGTCTGGCTATCTTTGTATATCTCTCTTGTTCGCAGGGCTGGGTGACATTTCTCATAAAAATACTTTTTGGGGAGTCCTGAAAAGTGCAGTTTGGTGATACCAGGATGTTTTGCAAATACACTCAGATTTTTCAAAGACTTTTCAAAAAATCTAAAAAGGATAAAGAAAATTACCAGTTTCAGCTTTTTTTAGTTAATTCCCTGTTTAGATTTTTTTGATCTGAAACAGCTATTAATTTTGGAGGGTTCTTTCCTTCTTATATAAAAAAATACCCAGAAATTTTTAATGGTTGAAATTACTTCCATTTGGACAAAAGAGAACATTTTGACCAATCTGGAACAATTTTTGTCCCTCATTTCCAACTAAAACTGTCATCAAGTAGAACACAAAACCCAAACCTATTTTCATTCTTAATCAAAATGACTTTTCCCCCCAAAATTTGGAAATTGCTCAGTGGCACCCTAAGATATGTAGTAGTATGATTTTTTTTTTTTTAAAATCATTTTTCTGGGCAGTTTCCCCTTCCAAGTCTTTGTTATGCAGCTGCCAAAAAATAACTTTTCTACAATGTCTGATGTCTGTGGCACAGGGACGTACAAAACCAAACCTGTAAACAGCTCAGCTTGGTCTGAGGGATGTAGAGATGAAAACCTGTCAAGTTTCATATGCTCTTTTTTATTTGAAATAACTCAAGAGTTGCAGCATTACTGAATCCTCAGTAATTCACATGTAAAGTGAAATGTGCCGCTTTCTGAGTCTATCTGGATTGTTGAGGTAGAAGTGCAGCCGGATTTTCTGAACGTGACTTTCCTTAGTCTCTCATGGAAAGAAGACAATTTCTGTAGCGGGTCTTAAACATCGTCAACTTTATTTCCCTAATGCAGAAGAAAAGGCTGTGGCACTGGGTAAACCCTGCCCAAGGGCAGCCCAAGTTTACCGAGTCATTTGAAATCATCGAAAGTAAGGTTTTCTGCAAACGTGTCTAGGGTTTTTTTTCATCTCCCTCTACATTTCCCCTTGTAACCCTGCATGTTTCACATCTTTATCTGTCTCCCCTGACATTTATACGCTCCTTGTCTCTGCAGTACTTCCCAGCCTGCTTTTCATTTCTGTGTGAAGCACGGAAATCGTGCAAATCGTGCAAACCAAAGAATTGTGCAAAAGCAAAGAGCTGGTTTGAAAGGGTTTGCACTGCACTCAGCAAGGTGATTGCAATGCAGTTATTATCGTCCCCGTTTGTTTTCCCTTTTCAGTTGTTATCTCAGACAAGCTAGGACACAAGAGGTTGTTTATTTCTGCTTTGCCACCAGATGAACTTTGCAGCTTTTTGTAAAGGCGGGGGATGAGACAATAGCAAATAAACCCTGTTTTGACAGCTTCTGGGGTTTTCAAGTGGCCCTGCAGCAGGTCCTGACCTAGAAAGCCCTTATGGCAATACATCCTGCCACAGAAATTTATCTTCTGAGATCTCAGCCAACGTGTTTGTCTGCTCCAGCACGTGGTGTGGATGTGGCCTCTGTAGGTTTGTTTGCATGTCTATAGTTGTGCGTGAGGTAGGTTTTCTTTGATTTATAGATGGGAAAGTAAGCAGCATATCGATGTGGAGATCTCGTGCTATGGGTGTGTGTGCCTGAGGTGGGAAGCGAGAGTGAGAGCTGCCCGACCCGCAGCCTTACCATCCAGCCGGTGCCTCCCAGCCTTGCCTTTTCCTTTTCCTCTCTCCAATCTGCCCCTTGATGAGCAGGGAGTTATTAAAAGCACACTCGGGATACGGAGCAGCTCTGTAATAAGATCTGCATTTCTCACATAGCTGCTAAACCTCAATCAATATGGTTTTAATCGCCATTTGTGTAACGTGCAATAACTATTAAATTTAAATTAAATGCACAGCTCAGAGCATGCAGAAGGCCCTGGCCAAAGTGCTAACTTTTCCCAAGTTGCTGGAAAGCTGGACTGTAGAGACAGAGTATTTATTCCTCTCGTAAACCAGTTAAATCTTCACTTAGGGAAGAGGAAAAAATGTTGAGAGTAGCTATAGGAGGGATGGGGGCGGAGAGGAACAGTGGCTCTTAACAGAAACAGAAACTTTGGGTTTCCCCTAACTTTTGCAAAGACGTTAGTGTTCGGGCAGAGGTGCCTGGGTGCACTTTTCCCTGGTGTCTGTGCTGACAGGATGGAAAAAGGCATTAGTGGTGTTCCCTGTGTGGAGCAGAGCCACACAGGTCATGAGTTGGATGGGGATGTGACTCAGAGCCAGATGATGATGTTCTGCCTTCCCTCCTGGTCCTGCACCCCATCCCTTCTCAGGGGCAGGTTGGTTACCAAATTGTCACCAAGTCCTTGCCATGCTGGCCCAGGGCAATGCATCTCCAGATGAAAAGCATTCCAAACAAAAGAGCCCTTCAGCTTCTCTGTACAAGCCCACGAGCAATCACCTTGGGATTGCAATCACCTTGGGTAAAGACCTATTCTGCACTTACATGCTCCAGCAACAAAATGGGGACAGTGTTAATTATAGCTCTGAGATGGGCTTTCATGAAGGGTTTTGATGTGTTAGAGGAGTAGGACTGATATAAATACCTAAAAGCTACTTCAGAGCAGTTCCTCTTGGCAGCAGAAAAAGGCAGAGTGTATCTACACTGATTTTCAGGGAGAGGCGTGCAGTGGGTACCTGCTCTGGCCAAAAGCGGGGTAACCAGTTAGCTCTGCACCAAGAGCAGGAGCGTGGGAAGAGCTCCTGCTGCCTCTCTATGCACATGGCTCCAGCCATGAGACCTGCCCACCTCGCCGCACAGGCTCGGGGGCTCTGGGTCCGAAATCATCCCAGCCTCTCCTAAAGCTGCAGGGGTTGTAAATGGTCTCAAACTATGGGGCTTTCTAACATTAGACTAATAGTGAGCTCTTCTACCTCTGTCTTCTTTCCTCCCCCAGGCCAAGGACTAATGGGTTGCTTAGACTTTATTGCAAGGTTTCCAAGTGGCAAAAGGATTGGTTAAAGCCCAGGTATTATTAAAAACAGCAACAACAACATCAAATTTCCTAACAATATTTCATATATATATATATGTATGTATAAAATTATCATATGCTGGCCAGTGTAAAGAAGTGGAAAGAAATATGGGAAAGGGAATGGATGTAATATTAGTAGAGGGGCAATGCCAATATAATCTCCAGAATGGTTTTTTTTTCCCTCCTAAGCAAATTTCCTTCTTGAGTTTAATTTCATGTCTCATTGTATGCATGTATCTTACGTGGCATTGTTCCCTCCCCTGTCCTATCTGCAACCTGAATCCTAAAAAAGCAGACAGGGAGAAGAGGGACTCAACTAAATTTAACCTGAAATCATCGTGCTATGCTCAGGATATGTGGTTAGCTTGCAGCCCAGCTCTCTTTGATGAGATAGCTGCTTCCCAGAATCCCAGCCATAGCCAGGGAACTGGGTGTTGCTGCCACTAATAACAGGGATCAGGAGAGCTTTAGCAGCTTTTGCTCGTGAATGCTGTCCACCTCACGGATTGATTCCCAGCAGCAGGTCAATCAGCATAGCCCCCTCCAGTCACGCATGCACCCATGCTGATTTATCCCAGCTGAATACCTGCATCCTACTTTTCCAAAGATCTGTGCTCTGCATCCAAAAGATCCTAGTTTCTAGGTTTAAAAGGATCAGTGCAGATTTACACTGGTCCTTTATAAACCATCATCTCTCACTTCTGCTTTCTCTGTCTGGCTTGGGGTTTAATGTGTGTGTATGGTTGTGAATATGCGTTGTGCATACAATATATACTAGGAAGAAATTCTTTACTGTGAGGGTGGTGGGATACTGGAACGGGTTGCCCAGAGCAGCTGTGGATGCCCCATCCCTGGAAGTGTTCAAGGTCAGGTTGGACCGGGCTTTGAGCAACCTGGTCTAGTGGAAGGTGTCCCTGTCCATGGCAGAGGGGTTGGAACTAGATGGTCTTCAAGGTCTCTTCCAATCCAAACTATTCTATAATTCTATGAGAGATATATATATATAAAGTATATATAAAAATACATAGTATGCATATGTGTGCATAGATGTGTGTAGGAAAGAAATGTGAGTGTGCATTTATGTATATTCATATGCAAATATGAATCAATATACATATATATACAGACTTATATATAGACAAGCAAACATTTACACCCATGCATACACCCCTATGCAGTTTGTTTTCTTTATCCAAATGCCCGGTGCATGTGTAAGCACACACCGTAGCTATGCAAGGTGCCTGGATGCCCAACTCCGGGACCTGTGCCCCCCTTCCAGCCCTCCAACAGGTGCAGGAGAGCCGAACCCCACAGCCCATCCTGCCGGGATCGCTCCGGGAAGGAAGGTGGCACTCAGCCCGCAACCCGGCCGGAGCCAACCCAGCCTCCAGCCTGCAAAAACTGCTTTGCTCCAGCAAACTTACGCATCCAAAACCCAGAATAGAAACAGTGACAATCCATCGATTGTGTTTTCTGGGAAGCAGCGGAACATCGCAGCCACCGAGCAGACGCGGCTGAAAAATCTCCTGTGAGAAGTCTGCTCCTGTGAATGATCTTAGAAAAACAAACCAGTTTATAACCCTCCCAGCCTTAAAAAAACAACAATGGGGAGCAAGAAAATAAAAAAAGGCATCGTTGAGAACCCAGCTATAGTTAAGAGCAGCCTAACAATAACTGTTGAATGCTTGGGTGAAAAAAAAGAAAAAAAAAAGAAGGGGAAAAATAAAAAAGGAAGGAAAAAAAAAAGATAAAATCTTGGTAAGGAAAATAGCTCAAACTTTTCAGTGTTTGTGGTTAGTGCTGACTAGTAGGTAAGAGTCACAGCCTGGCAGGGGGTAAAAATGTTCTCTCTCTTTGATTTAATGGTTGCAAAATGAACTACCCCCCCTGCAAATGCACCCCCCTCTGTCCAGAAATGACATGTCATCGAATGCCATGCTGCTTGGTGACAGCACTTCATAAACACAACGACTGAATCTGCCTCCAACATCCTTGCGTATGACGGCAGGAGCTGGCTGTAATGAGGGCGAAGGGGTGTTGGGGACTGAGGCTGCGGGACAGGCACAGACCTCGTGGGTCTCGGAAGAAACTTGTTTTTCAATGTCAGCCTGGAGAAAACCGTCACGGGTCAGAGCACTTGTTAATATGATCAAGTTTTGGACATTGACACTGTTGTAAGGGGACTGAAAAAAAAAAAACAAACCCAAAACAAAATTCTGAAACGTCAGCTCCAATTGCAGTTGTAGGAAACTTCAGATTTGGCTTCTTTCTACATAAATACATAAACCTCTAAATCAAGCAAAGGACCCCAGAAGGCTGAACTGAAAGGAAAAACTCGTGGTGGTGACAGGGAGAGGGAAAGGCTTTCTCCTTCTTTCTTTTTTCTATTGGAATTTGAAATTTCGATAAAAGAGCAGGATTTAAAATTTCTATTCCTCTTGACCAGCGTCCCAGCTGGGGCTCAGCTTTTCGGACTTGAGCTCCCTGGTGATGCTGGGGACGGGCAGGAACATCCAGTACGGCTGCGGTTACATAGTGAGATCAGAGCACGTTGTTTTTCAGCTCACAATGAATAACGTCCTGCTTTGGAAAATAATTTAAAAAAACCAACCCAAACCAACCCCCAGAGTACGAAGTATGGCAGATATTAATTTGGGCTCGTGGATTTTCTACAGGGAAGTTTTGGCCCATTTGAAAGTGGGGCTGGGTTACAGTGTGATTATTTTGGGAGCGGCATGTGCGCTACGCCTGCCAGCTTCATGTAACAAAAGCAGAGCTCTCCCCGTTGCCAGCATGTTATCGCGGTGACCCTTTGGCAGCTTAATCTTTTTTTTTTCGAGACAGTTGCAGGGTAAGGGGCATGACATTTTAAAGGGGTCCAGCTACTGTTTGATTTTTCAGGAGCTGCAAGTGCACAAGGATGGACTGGATTTGCTGGGGGCTGGCGGTTGGCATCATCCCATCCCTAGGAGGGCTTGGGGTGGTGATGGCTGCAATGCCAACGATGGAGAAATATAACACCGTTGGGACAGAGTTGGGAGAGAGTGATGTTTGCATCACGTTGCAAAGTCGTGTCAGGGTATGTCTGGGAAAACCTTAATATTTTCTACCCAGGACACTGAAGCTCTTTTGTGTGTATCGCTGGGCTGCAAAACCTTTAGTCTGTCAGACTAGTCCTTGGAGGAAGAAAAACATGGTAGATGGTTGTGGTGGCTGGTGCTGCTGGCGGAGGTACTTTGCCAAAGTGTTTTATTTCTCAGGGGACCTCACTGTGTACGAGCAAGAGCTTCAGCTTCCACATCCAAAAATGACTCCTTTGCTTCCAGGAGATTTTTTGCTTTACAGACGTCTTTCTGCTACGTCTTGCCTGAGACCCATCAAACTCATTTCACTTAGGCCAACTAAATGCCTCATATGGTCTCATTCACTACTAGCATAACTGGCACGTCAATCAGCAACCTACAGGAGTTACACAACCGTGTCATCTGAGAGGAAAATTAGTTTAGCAAAGGGTGGTTGTTTTTAGGCTTGGTGGGGGAATTAAAATATTAGAAGAAACCAGCTTGAATTTTCAGGAGGAGGTTTCAGCAACACACAAAAAAGCCACAAAAATTCTTTTTTGGCAACTTGAAATGGATTTGTTCAGCCCAAAAAGAATTGTTTTGGTAGGATTTGGAGTGATCTAATGTGGGGGAGTGGGATTCTTTAAGTCAATTTTGCATGAAATATGCCATTTCAATATAAAAATATTTGAATTTAAAAAAAAAAAAAAAAAAGAAAAAGCTGCCAGTATTTGCAAGACAAAACATTTGATTTTGGAAATGAAAGACAAAGGGAAAGGCTTTTATGTCAAAATAAGAAGTGTAATAATAATAATAATAATGTCTCTTTTTTTCCTTACTTAAGCTGTTTACCAAATTATATTCAGTAGTGTTTCACTTTTCCTGGACACTTTCCAACATATCATATCCACCAAATATATTATCTGGTGGCTAATTTCCCTGTCCTGTTTGATACCTTCTGTCTTAAGATGATGATATTGCAAGGGGCACAAGTGCAATGCTGTCCCATAATTATGTGTGGAATGGTGGAGTCCACCTGTCCCCATGCACGTGGATTGAGACATGAGCCGTTTTCCTTCTTAGCACCCACTCACCGGGAGGTTTGAGGGCGTGAAGTCCCTAGGAAGTGTTGCAATGTGGTTCACAAGCTGTATCCTTGGGGGTCTTCTCTTCTCCATTAGAGACCCAACCCATGAGCTATTGTCTACTTCAAGCAGACAGCACAGGCAACGTCTGACCTCTCCTACACCCCAGGCTGCCCTCCAGGATTTAACAGAAGGTATTTTTTAGGTTTTATAATTTCTTCCATGGTTGCGAACATCTGAACAAACATCTGCTGGTGAGGCTGGTGAAGGGGGGAGTTGCAGAGAAGGCGGGAAGCCAGCCGTCAATAAATGGTTGGAGAATCCAAAACCATGTTGCTACAGGGAGAACAGTCAGTCTACAAAGTATTTTATATTTCTGGTACTGGCCGTTGCCAGAAGCTGTCTCAGTTCTCCAAAGAAGTTGTGTCATTCTCCTCTTGAGGCTCTGGAATTTCCCTTTGCACTCCGGAAAGTTGTGGCAACACATTCCCCATCCAAGAAAGGGAGCTATCAATTTATAGGCTACTACCAGAGTTGGAAAAGCACATTGATTGAAAAGCGCACCGCTCCTTCAACCCCAGAAGGTATTTACAAGAAAATAAGAAGCAAAGGGATGTGAAACCCTGCCAGGGGACTGCCACCCAGCGCTCCAGCTCAGGCTGAGGGTGCTGAGCATCAGCGCCAAAGGTGAGGTTGCTTTGAGTCACCAGGTGCTTGGACAAGCTTCCTGCAAAGTGCAAAACTGAACCTGTGCCCTGTAGACATATCAGGCTGTGGTTCCTCACTCAGTGGGGATTCAGAGCACAATAGTATGGCTGAGCAGATGTAGTCTGAGGTATTGAGGTTCAGGATTTTGTTGTGATAAGACAAGAGGAAATGTCCTCAAGTTGCACCAAGGGAGGTTTGGATTGGACATTAGGAAAAATTTCTTTACTGAAAGAGTGGTCAAGCTTTGGAACAGGCTGCCCAGGGAAGTGGTGGAGTCACCATCCCTGGAGATATTTAAAAGACGTGTAGATGAGGCGTTTAGGGACATGGTTTAGTGGGCATGGTGGTGTTGGGTTGATGGTTGGACTCGATGATCTTAGAGGTCTTTTCCAACCTTAATGATTCTGTGATTCTATGATTTTTTCCTTGGGGTAGGAACCTCATGGGTTCCCCAAATCTATTTCTCAGTCTGGCTGCACCACTGATCTCATGGTTCTCCACAGTCCTTCACCACCCCAGAACCTTTAGTGCTATGCACCTACCTCAGCTCTCCCCCTCTCCAGCTCTGTTGTCACCTGGGAGCATCCCATGGAGTGACTCTGAGACCCAAACCAGTGCTTCGTAACCCCAAACCACCGCTCCTTCACAAAAGGCTTTCACATTTACTTCTTGAGGGACCAGGTGAATCAAAAGCCACAACATGGCAGACCTCATCCAGACTTATTCTAAAATAAAGTAGGGACCTGGAAGCCATAAAGTCTGCTGAAGTTATAGTAGGAGCAGTGGTGATATACTGCTGTAATTTTTCAGCTCTCAGGAAACCCAGATAAAAGAAAGATTCAAGGTGAGCATCTTCTGGTGAAAAAGTGCAGGCTGGAGAAAAAAGTGCCTGTGTATTTCCTCATGTAGCAGCATCCTCTGCATGACCTTGACAAAGACTTTACCTCATTTTCCTGGTCTTGAAATACGTACCTTTTTAATGAAAGGCTTCACCAATTCAGCTGAAAATAATGGTTGATTTTTATTTTCACTTCACTTTCATTATCAGTATAGTTAGGTATTGTAAAAGGTCAACAATTCAGTTCTCTATTTGACTCCCAAACAATACATTTTCTGCCATTCCAAAATGACCTGTCATTTCAGTCCAACTTGAAATAATTTTTCTTTTGAAAATGTAAAACTGAAAACATAGAGTATCAGCAGAGTTTTATGGTTGGGTTTCTATTCTGCAAAATGTTCTTTATATTTTAGCTGTTCCCCATGAAGACCAGGTGGAGCACCTTGTACTATCATGTATCACAGCTCATATACTAGTCAAGTGTCTGTATGTTGTACCATGCCTTTCCTCCCATCAGGCCATGAGCTGAGTAGAAATAATGAGGAAAGTCCTTAGGGCAGCCCTGGGAGTTAAATGTAGATGTACCAAAAGAGTTTCAGAAGGCAGAGGAGGTGAGAGATCAGGAGTGACTATCAAACAACAGTAAGGGATGGAGCTGTATGAGACTTGACCATGTGTCAAGGTTTTCCCACGAGGAGTGGAGGAATTTATGTACATCTTAACTGCTCTGCACAGAGGTGATGGGAGAGGGGATGATGGGGATGATGTGTATTAATAGGTTTAAAAAGGTCTTAGTGGAAAAACCCACGTGCTTGTGAAATGCAAATGTAACCTCAACACAATGATACTGATCTTGATGGCCTTCTGGGCCTCTTTCCATCTGCTGCATTTTTGCCTCCTAAATCGGTCTCCCAAGAGCACGCAAAAAAACCCCAAACCCTTCTCCTTCTCCAAAACTAGCCCTGCCACAGCTAAGTGAAAACCTTGCTGTTTGTATTGGGATTCCTCAGTGTACTATGAAACAAGAATATTGTTTCTTTTCTGGAGGGGCTCCTTGCTTGCATTGTCTAAATGCTTCCCCCCAGATAACCTCTTGACTGCTGGTTAGCAACAGTTTTATTAATAGGACTGATTTCAGACTTAATTATGTCTGACTTACCATGCACAGAGTTATGTGCTTGATTGAGATACTATGGGTTTATAAAAAAATTCCCTGAGATATGAAGCTGTGAATGACGTTAACAGCGCCAAGGGGTGCGTGCATCCCTCCTGGTGTCTCTGGGACAAAACCAGCTTAATGCCATTGTTTAGACAAAGAGGACAGTAGCATCAGGGCTACAGCTGACGCCACTGGTGACCAGGTGATGATCCCCTAAAGCCAAGATTGTTAAAACAGTAGGAAAGCTGGCATAAAGTTTCCTGTTTGTTATGGAAAGTTTTTAATTCAGACGTCTGGTGTCTTCAAAGAGCATGCAGCACAGTCTACACATCAGGGCAGGAGACAAGTGGAAAGAGATTAGCAGTCGGCAGCACTGTCTCATATGGATTTGTACCAAATACCACCACTGTGAGCCCTGGTGCTCTGGATGCTTGGCACTCCTAGGAATGTCCTTGCTTTAAAACCACAGTTGCCAATAGAAAAAATGCCAGGGGAAACTCAATTCTTCTGAAGTGCCAGTATATTTAAAACAAACAAGCAAACAAACAAACAAAACCCCAAGGGAAATCATCCTAGTCTACTTCCAAGGAACTGGAGAATGTAAAGCCATATCTGGGAAAGCAAATTCACATTGAGCTTGTGAGTAGCTTTTGCAGCCTCCAGCCTTGGGCAATGAGGGCTGCTCTGCTGACCGAGCTCAGTGAAGTGTGGGGTGATGCTGGTGTGCAGTGGTGTAAGTGCCTGGGGGCAGGAGTCGGTCTGGGCATCAGAGATATCGCTGGGGGCTTTCACTCCCTTGGATGCCCGTTGCATTAGAGCAGCAGAAGCAGAGCTGCCTTAGAGCATGGATATGGGGTCACCGTTTGTGGCTGCAATGCATTGGGACTCATTTGCCCACTGCTTGCCTTAGCCTGACCCCATTTCTACAGCCTGTCCTCTGGGCCCCTCCTGCCTGGGGTCTCTGGGGCAGTCCTCATGGACAGCTCAACCCTTGCTCTTGGCACATGGAGATGGCTTTGGTTTTGTGTGCTCCACACTGTTTTGAGGGAGAGGGGAGGGAAAACAAAACCCCAGCCGCCTTCAGTCTAAACGTAGCCCAGGGTTCATTCCATCCATCTTCAATGATACCTTGTGGCCGGGTAAATGATGACTCGTCTTTCCCTACAACTCCATGGTGGTATGTGCTGAGAGGGGAGAAAATAGCAGCAGCCGCCACCCACACATCTCTGCAGCTTTCCCAAGAGGAAGCCATGCCAGGGTGGTAGGTCTGGTCAAACCGTCTAACACCACCTTGCCAGCTATCATGCATAGTCCTCCA